>NW_027328726.1:2536884-2718098 GCF_048564905.1 Vicugna pacos | reverse complement strand
AAAAAGAAAGAGGCTGGAGGAATAACTCTCCCAGACTTCATACAATACTATAGAGCTACAGTAATCAAAACAGTATGGTACTGGTACAAAAACAGATATAAGGCCTAATGGAACAGAATAGAGAGCCCAGAAATGAACCCACAAATTTTTGGTCAACTAAACTTCGACAAAGGAGGCAAGAACACACAATGGAATAAAGACAGTCTCCTCAGCAAATGGTTTTGGGAAAACTGGACAGCAGCATGTAAATCAATGAAGCCAGAACACTCCCTTACACCATACACAAAAATAAACTCAAAATGGATCAAAGACTTAAACATAAGACAAGATACAATAAACCTCCTAAAAGAAAATATAGGCAAAACATTATCTGACATACATTTCAAAAATGTTCTCCTAGAACAGTCTACTCTAGCAATAGAAATAAAAGCAAGAATAAACAAATGTGACCTAATGAAACTTACAAGCTTCTGCACAGCAAAGGAAACCATAAGTAAAACAAAATGACAACCTATAGAATGGGAGAAAATTTTTGCAAATGAAACCAACAAAGGCTTGATCTCCAGAATATATAAGCAGTCCATATGACTTAATAAAAAAAAAGTAAACAACCCAATCCAAAAATGGGCAGAAGACCTAAACAAGAAACTTTCCAAAGAAGAAATACAAATGATCAATAGTCACATGAAAAAATGCTCAATATCACTAATTATCAGAGAAATGTAAATCAAAATTAGAAGAAGGCATCACCTCACACCAGTCAGAATGGCCATCATTCAAAAGTCCACAAATGACAAATTCTGGGGATGCTGTGGAGAAAGGGGAACACTCCTACACTGCTGGTGGGAATGCAGTTTGGTGCAGCCACTGTGGAAAACAGTATGGAGATTCCTCAAAAGGCTAGGAATAGACTTACCATATGACCCAGTAATACTGACCCTGGGCATATATCCAGAAGGAACCCTACTTCAGGATGACATCTGCACCCCAATGTTCATAGCAGCACTATTTACAACAGCCAAGACATGGAAACAGCCTTAATGTCAATCAACAGATGACTGGATTAAGAAGTTGTGGTATGTTTATTCAATGGAATACTATTCAGCAATAAAACCCAACAACATTATGCCATTTGCAGCAACATGGTTATTCATGGAATATGTCATTCTAAATGAAGTAAGCCAGAAAAAGAAAAAAAAATACCATATGATATTGCTCATATGTGGAATCTTAAAAAAAAAAGAAGAACATAAATGCAAAACATAAAGACACATAGGTATAGAATACAAACTTGTAGTTGCCTAGGAGGGGGGTAAAAAGGGATAGACTATGAGTCCAAAATTTGTATATATTGATAGGCATATGTAGAATAGATAAACAAGACTATGCTGTATAGCACAGGGAAATATATACAAGATCTTGTGGTAGCTCACAGTGAAAAATATGTGTCAATGAATATATGTATGTTCACATATAACTGTAAAATTGTGCTCTACACTGGAATTTGACACAACATTGTAAAATGACTATAACTCAATAAAAATGTTTAAAAAATAAATGAAAAAGAAAATACAATAATAATGATTATAAAAATAGGAACCATATGAAATGGTGCAAGTGAAAAATAAATCTCCTTTCAAAATATTTCTAAACAAACTAAGAAGGAAAGAATGATAAATTTGACCATAGTAAGAACTTTTGTTCAACAAAAACACCTGAAAGAAAGTAAAAAGGCAAGTTACAAAAAGAGTTGAGAAAGTATTCATATAAAATTGGGATGATTTTTGCCTAGAAAGCTTAGTAAAACATCCTGCAAAACCAAATCAAACCAAACTTCTTTTTCATCCTTTTTAGTGTTTCCCAGTGTTCTTACCTAGAGTTAGTGCAAAGCCTCTTTCTTAAGATGTTTCAAGTATCAATCTTTGCACATATAAGCATATTTACATATGTGTATGTGGATATATGCCTGCATGTAAACACTTACATTTTACTATTCAACATCTTGAGCATCTTTTCATACCACTCTATATAGATATAACTCATGCTCAGTTATTTGTATAATATGTGATGTTCCCTTATAATATTCCTGAATTAATGCACCCAGTACTTTTCATGTCATTTCAATCTTTTTCTATGATACATAATTCTGCAATAAGTATATATCTTCTCAAGTATGTGTTCCTAGAAATGTCAGTTGCTATAAGTAGAACTTTTGGGTCAACAGGGAATATGTATTTAAATGTTGATATTCATAGTTATTGCCAAAATGCCATTCATGAAGTTGTACCTACAATTCTGCCCATAGTCTGAGACTATCAGCTTGTCCCCATTCTCAACAACCAGTGAATATTTTTTGGTATATGACAAGAAGGTTCATTAAAGAAATTATAATTCATTTTCATATATAGTTAAAGAAGATTGTGTTTTATTGTTTTCTAAATGACCTTTTTTTGTAGTTGCTTAATTATCTTTCACCACTAATTTGAAATCCTCATATTACTGTATTCTAAATTTCCATAAATATTTGAATGCAGTTCAGGACTCAGTTCCATTGGTCTTTTCAGTCATGTACCATTTAATTTATGATATAGTTGCAATTCATCTAGAATACATTTAGAATAATAAGTCTAACACTCCCTCATTACTCTTCTTTTCCAGCATTATGTCTGTTCTTGCAAATTTAGGACATCAAATTAAATTTATAATAAGCTAGGCTAGTCACAAAAATTTCTGTTATTTTTCAATGCATTTTTATTTAGGATGACTAATTTAGGAAGGGTTTATATCTTTAGAGATTTGAGAATTCCTCTCCATGAAGAGAGTTAGGTGTTTTCATTTAGTCCTTTGTACACTCTTTGGTAATGCTTTACATGTTGTTTATGTGTTACTTATTCATCATAGATAGTGGCTGTTCTTCTTCCCTGACCCCGTCAAGGTCCTGACACTCTTACTGTAAGGAAAACCATGTTTTAGTAAGTGCATGACTTAAAACTTTGCTGAACATCTTTTGGTGCTGCTGAAAGAGGCTGGAGGAATAACTCTCCCAGACTTCATACAATACTATAGAGCTACAGTAATCAAAACAGTATGGTACTGGTACAAAAACAGATATATGGCCTAATGGAACAGAATAGAGAGCCCAGAAATGAACCCACAAATTTTTGGTCAACTAAACTTCGACAAAGGAGGCAAGAACACACAATGGAATAAAGACATCATTCTGCTGATGGGTATGACCTATGACTACTATGTGTCCATCTGTACTACCTGACCACCAAAAGCTGATAGAGATGTGGTCATCTCTGGGAGTCACCTGGGCTGGAGACTTATCCATCCAGCAGTTTAAATCCTCTTCACAGTCTGGCACCCTTTTTTGGCCCCAGTGACATAGATCATTTTGTGTGTGACATGAACTCTGTTGAAACTTATCAACATGGACAGTCATATTTTTTGTCTCTTTGTTGCTACCAACAAAGGGGTCATCTTTCTGTTAAACTTACTCCTTTTGATGGTCTCCTATATCATGACCCTATACACTTTGAAATCTCATAGCTTGGATGGTAGGTGCAAAGTACTCTCCACCTAAGCCTCTCACATCGCTCTGGTCATTTTATTCTTTGTACCTTGCACATGTATGTATCTGCCTCAAATTATCACTTTTTCAATTAATTAAGCCATGGCTATATTTTATACTGTGCTAAATTTTGTGTTAAACTCTATTATACCCTAAGATATGCAGAGGTTAAAAATGCTATGGAGAAGTTCTGAGTCAAAAGATGACTTCATCAGGGAAATAATGAAAACAATGTAAAATAACTTTATCCCTCAAATGGTTACAAGTTAAAGAAGATAATTCCTAATTTTCAGGGCCAAGGGCACACTATTTGTCAAAGGTATGTGGATGTTGGCATTAGGCAATCTGAGGAGACCTTAACAGGAAATCATCCTTATAAAAATAGCCTATTTAGATGTTTTTATTGCCAATTTGGTAGTCAAATGTTAAAGTACTATCAGAACCAGTTTTGTTTCTTGTTAAAATGCAATTGTTCACTACCTATGAAATTGCAAAGCAAAATAAAGCATTTTGGGAAAATAGGAATTTTAGAGTATTTATTTTCCAATTTCTCTTTTGATCCTTTCTAATACTCTGGCATATCTTGTCTGGTTCTCTAATTTTCTATTTCTTCCTCTGAAATATAAAGTCTACCATGTTTTTCCTGTATTATTTGTGGAAAACTTATTGTTATTATAATCTTAAACGTATATTTGGATTAAAAATCTCTTTTTCCAGTTTTGCTTTGTTGATTGGGATTTTATGTATCATACATACATTGCTGAGGAATAGGTGATAAAATTTAGTACACTATGATGGTAAAGAGCTTAGTGTTCAAAAAGATAATTCTGAGTTCAAATCTTAGTTTTGCCACGTACAATGTAAACTTTGGCAAAAGGTCTATTTATGAGATGGATATTTTCCTTAACTAAAAATTGCTTGTCTTACTTTGCTTACTCTAACCTTAAAGGAGCACTAAGTGAAATCCAGATTCTTTACCAAGACCTGTAGTGCTCTGCAGAGATCGTATCTTGTCCACCTCTTTGACCTCAGTTTGTTCTATCCACTCCCTTTCTTATTTCTCTTCAGGCACAATGACTTTTCAGTGTCTTGAACTTGCTGAGCTCTTTCCAATGTTGGAGTTTAACACAAGTAACAGAGCTTCACCTGGTAGCTGCTTTTTGTCTTTTTTTTAACATTTTTTACTGAGTTATAATCATTGTACAATGTGTCAAATTCCAATGTAGAGCACAATTTTTCAGTTATACATGTACATATATATATTCATTGTCACATTTTTTCCTCTGTGAACTACCATAAGATCTTGTATATATTTCCCTGTGCTATACAGTATAATCTTATTTATCTATTCTACAGCTTTTCATCTTTTGGATCTCAGGTATAATGTTACATTTTCTAAAGACCTTTTCTGACTACCTTATTATCTGCTGTAGATGCTTCCTCTTATTTTCTGTCATTATGCCCTGTTTTTTGTTTTATTAGCAAGATCACAGATTATAATTATCTTATTAAGTTGTTCACTTTTTAAATGTCTGACTGTATTATAGGGTCAATGCAGGCAGCACCTTTTTCCTGATTTTTTTTCTGTTTAATAACTGCTATATTCTCTAGCTTACAGCATAGAGCCTGATAAACAAGTAGGCCCTCAGTAAAATTTTTAACAAATAATAATTTGGATAAATAATGCTTTGAATCTAAACTGGAGATGAAAATTTAACATCCAGAGCCCCACACTTACAGGCAGAAAACATTATGCATTGGATCAAAAGAAAGAATCTTCCCATGGTTAAGTGAGGAAATAAGTGATAAATTCATTTTTCTTGGAACAAAATGACAAGGTTAATATTTTATTCTCTACTGGCTAAAGTTCCTTAATGGTCCTGAGGCTATGTTTTTCTCCTTGTCACATCTTCCTGACCCCAATTATGCAATTGGTTTAACAGTATATTTACATAGAGATGTTCTTTTAAGATCTGATGGAAAATCGCAGTGAATATAATTAAGTCTTGGACAAATCAGTCTTGGATACACTCCAACTGCATGACTTGATATATCTGGTTAGAAGGTGTAGGATGTCCTATGATCTTTGCCTCTATTGGGGAGAAGTTGCTATCCTTTTTAGAACTGTTTTAACTTATACAGTAGTTGCAATAAAACAATAGAATGAGATGGCCACAAATACTGCACCATAAATTTTCCTTATTTTATTTACTATAGGTTAGTTACTTGAGACCTATTTCCCTTTTAAAATATTTACTAACTTCTTATGTGACATAGATTTGTTTGCCTTTTTGATAAATTACTCAATATGAAAAATTTTTGTTTTTCTGTTTGCATCATGGAATTCCTTTTAAACAGATCTACAACGCAAGTAATAATAATTTTTTATAATATTTAGAAGACTCTGCAAAAAAATGGACAGACATAGTCATGTGAAATCAAATATGTCTTTAAGGAATAATGTAGTTTTTTGTCCTTGGATTGAAGAGATATTTCCAGGTCCTTATGACATAGTTAAAAAGGCTCCTTGCTGATCGTGAACAAGACTCCAAAAGGTAACTTTGTAACAGTTGATAGTGGAAGCCGGGCTTTTGAATTGTGTAAATTATTGTATTATGTAGGAAATTACAAACTTGAACTTATAAGAATTGAAAAGTTGAAAAATTTTTTCTAGGATCACAGGAATTTTGAAGTCAACCATAGTATAATTCCATTTCTCTCACTGAAAAATGTATGACTTTGAGTTTAATATTCTGAGCTTATTTCTTCAACTAAAAAATGAGCATAACAATATTTGTTACAGCAAAGATTAAATGTTACACATTAAATGTGATTTTATTAATATATGTATGTTTATAGTTGTACATACATATGTATGTATATATGTATATATAAAAACACCTATGTAAGCATGGATATAGCATCTGATATATAGTTTTGCATAAAAATGATAGGTATTCCACAGTATTAACATTTCCTTTCATTAAACTGTTTTGTACCATGTAATGAATTGGAGAACACCCAGGAAGCAATAGGTTTATGTGGAAAATTTGAAATTTATTTTAATAAATATTAAATTGATATCTGTTTGAAAGTGTCAATTAGGTAGTTGTATACACAGATCCATTCATAAATGGTTCTCTCCACTTTGAATATATAAATTACCTTAAGTGATTCTTCACCTAAATATCACACTTGTGTGACTTTATGCATGTGCATCTTTTCATAGAATTCCCTTTCCCTCCACTCTTGTTCTCTCCTCCTTTCAAACTCAGCTAAAGCATTTCTTTCCTTGGGAGGAATTTACAGATCCAGAGTTGATTTAGATGATCTGAAACTGTGAACCCTTACCACACGAGTATATTTATAGGTACACTTTAAATAAAATTAGTCTCTGTACTCTGACACCTCATTATATATCAAATCACTGAGAATAGTGAACCATATTTTGTTCAACTTGGTGATCCTGTCTATATCAGGCTTGACTCAGATGGATTCTCCATGTGCATTTTTGATTGAATGAATAAAAAAGGTAAAGCTTACAATACATGTAAAGGTTATTTTCTTTTATTTGATTTATAGGTAAACCGTTCCTAATATCTGAAGTCAACACCTATAAGGAATAGATGGAACCAAGGAACAATGTGACTCACTTTGTCCTTCTGGGCCTCACACAGAATCCAAAGGAACAGAAAGTTATTTTTATTATGTTCTTGCTCTTCTACATTTTGACCATGGGAGGCAACTTGCTCATTGTGGTGACTGTAACTGTCAGTAAGACTCTGAATTTACCAATGAATTTTTTCTTGCTAGCTTATCATTAATGGATGTCATTTATTCCTCATCTACTTCTCCCAAACTGATTTAGAGCTTGTTCCTTGGGGGAAATACCATGTCCTTCCAATCTTGTATCATACAGCTCTTTTCTGAGCACTTTTTTGGTGGGTCAGAGGTCTTCCTTCTGTTGGTGATGGCCTATGACTGCTACATGGCCATCTGTAAGCCCTTGCATTATTTGGTTACCATGAGGCAAAGAGTGTGTTGTGCTGCTGCTGGTGTCCTGGGTTGGAGGTTTCATGGACTCAGTAATTCAACTTGGCACTATTTACGTGCTCCCATTCTGTGGTCCTAATGTTATTGATTACTTTATGTGTGATATGTACCCTTTACTGAAACTCATTTGTACTGACACCTCTATCACTGGCCTTTTAGTGGCAGTGAATGGAGGACTGATCTGCACTATTGTGTTTCTGCTCTTACTTATCTCGTATGGAGTCATCTTGCACTCTCTAAAGAACCTGAGTCAGGAAGGAAGGTGGAAAGCCCTCCAGACCTGTATTTCCCACATCACTGTGGTTATCTGCTTCTTTGTCCTTTGTATGTTCATGTATCCAAGACCTCCTAAGACCTTCCCTATTGACAAATCATTGGGTGTGTTTTATACAGTCATCACCCCAATGCTGAACCCTCTAATCTACACTCAGAAATTCAGAGATGACTAATGCCATGAAGAAGCTCTGGAGAGGAAACATTCATTGTATCCCATAGTAAATAAGTGCATCATCCACCATGAAGAGAGTTGTACGACATCAGGGGCCACAGTCTTGGAATTCAGGAGTCTAAAATCTGATGCTGACTTCCTTTTCTTCAAAGAATTTATGATAATTATAACTAAAGAATACAACTATATAATTAAAAAATACAACTACACAATTATGCTGTTAGTAAGTTTCCTTCCCTGGTAGAATATAAGGTCTATAATGTCATTTTTATCACTTCACCTAGAAAGATGTAATGCCTATATTGTGAGGAGTCAACAATATATAACTAATTAGTAAGAAAATTTTTATATAATTACACTGGTTTTTAATTAATTTATGCATTTTGTTTTACTTTTTTCTGAGACAGATTCTTGTCATTTAATTCTTTTAAAATAATATTTGAAGTATTTAATGATATGTAGGCTTTTTAAATAAGATTTTATTTGCATTATACACAAAAATTTTAGTATAATTCTAATTTTAAGAAATTAATGTGTATTAGATAATAACAAAGAGCAAAATAAAAAACATACAAAATGGGATAAAGTGTAGAATGGATTTCTTATTTATGTCTCAGCATAAATTCTCCAGTCCTCTTTACCAGAGGGAATCACTTAATCTGTTTCTTAAAATTAATCAGGTAATAATCTATATAAATAGAACTGCATCTAAGTATATGTGTGTGATTTTTCTGTGTATGTAAACTTTTTTTTGTATGCAATGTCTAAAAGGTATTTACATATCAGTCCATTTAGATCTAACTCTTAGTTTTTCTCATACTGCACAATACTCCCTTATATATATATATACTAAAACTAATGCATCCATTTCTTTTCATGTCGTTCTTAAATTTTTTTGTGACAAGTCATTTTGTAAGTCTGTGGCTCCAATGTCATAGAACCTTCATGTGAGACTTTAACCCTTTATTGAAACTGTCTGTGTGGACACATACACTGGGATTCTATGTTGCTGACAATAGTGAGTTCATCTCCCCAGTTTTTTCCTCATGATGGTCTTCTGTGTGATAATCTTGTGCTCCCTAAGGACCTGTAGCTTGGAGGGAGGTGCAAAGCCCTCTTCACATGTGTCTCTCACATCACTGTGGTCATCTTAGTCTTTGTGCCCTGATTATTTGTATATTTGCACCCAACTACCACCTTCTTCACTGGTAAAGCTGTGGCTACATTTATGTCATGATAATTCCTTTGCTAAGCTTAAACCTACATACAAAATTTAGAGGTGAAAAATGCTATCCAGAAGTCCTGGAGTGAAATAGTGACTTTGGGGAGTAATCAAACCAATATAAAATGACTTTATCTTTTCAATCGAGAAGAGAAAAGAAGACAGTTTTATGGTTTGGGGCCAGCTGAACACTGCTTATCAAAAGTATGTTGATGTTGTTATCTAGGCTTTGAGGAGGGTCCAGGTAGGGAATTACCTACGATTATAAAATTTTTATTTAAATTTATGTATTGCTCAATTGGTTGTTTAATTTACTGTCAGAATTAGGTTCTTGTAAAATGCAGATTCTCAGGATACAGTTCTAGAGATTTTAATGTAGTAATTTTGCTATTGGAAAGATGTGTTTACCTCTCAAACAAATTACCCTGGTGTAGCTTATGTAAATGACCTTTGCATATACTTTGGGCTATCGTGTCATAGTTTATGTTCACATCATAAACCAGTTGACAAGGTCACTTTTGTTCTTAAATTTATTTTAAAAATTGCGATTAAATGTAAGTAACAAAATTTATAATTTCAAAATTTTATTCACATTGTTATACAAACATCACCACTGCCAACCTCCAGAACTTTTCCACCTTCCCAAGTGGAAACTCCACACCCAATAAATAAAAATCCCCACTCACTGAGCCCCAGACAACCCCTATTCTGCTTTCTGTCTAGAATTTGACTACTTTAAGTGCCTCATATAAGTGGATTTATATGATATTTGTTTTTTTGTGACTGCCTTTTCCCACTTAGGATAATGTCCTTTCCCCATTAAATGCTTTTGGCATCCCCCTCAAAAATTATGAAACACATATACAAAGGTTTATTTCTAGGCTGTCTATTTTATTCCATTAGTCTGCAAGTCCATCTTTATTTCAATACCGGTTCTGTGATTACCAAATCTTTGTAGAATGTTTTAGAATCATGAAGTATGAGACCTCCAATTTCTTTGTTTTCAAATATTGTTTTGGCAATTTGGAGTCCCCCCGAGATTCCATATGAATTTTAGCATGGATTTTTCTATTTCTGCAAAAAACATTTTTGGGATTTTGATAGGGATTGCATTGAGTCTGTAGATTACTTGAGGTAGTATTAACATTTTAATAATACTAAATATTCCAGCTCATATGTGTCTCTCCCGATATGTGTGTGTTCTATAACATCTTTCAGCAACATTTTGCAGTTTTCAATGTTCAAGACTTTTATCTCCTTGTTTAAGTTTATTCCTAACTATATTACTCTTTTGATGTTATTTGTAAGTGGAATTATTTTCTTAATTTTCCTTGGGTTGTTCATAACAGTATAGAAATTCAACATCATTTCATGGAAAAACCTCTCAACAAATTGGGTGTAGAAGAAAAGCACCTCAACATAGCAAACACTGTATATGGCAGATCCACAGTGCACACCATCCTCAGCATTGAAAGGTGGAAAGCTTTCCCATTAACACCTGGAAAAGACAAGAGTGCACACTCTCAGTAGCAAAATTTAAAAATTTCTATGAAAAATTTTTGAGTTTTCTACGTATAAATCATGCCATCTCTGAAGAGATATAATTTTACTTAACTAATATTTACTTAACTTTACTGTCTGTAACAGTGCTTCAGTGGTAGCCACTTCCTATCCTTTGGATCTCAGCTTAATCACATTTTAAGAAACATTGTCCCTGATTACATTATCCATGGTAGAATTCTCCCTCTTATTTCTGTCACAGTACCCTATTTGTTATCTTCTAAGGGGTGAATAAAACTATAATTACTTTATTAAATCATCTCCTTTTATTGTTTGACTTTGTATATAAGAATATAAGATCATACAGGGAAGACCTTTTATATGATTCCCCCCATCCAGTTTTATTAATCATTGTGTCCTCACTCATGGCACAGTTGCTGGCATAAAATGGGTGCCCTAAATTTTTTAAAAACAATTTATAGTAGGATAAATAATTATTACTTTTAAATTGATGATACAATTTTTATATCTAACCAAACTTTTAGCTGATTTCATTGAGTACTAAATAAAAAGAAGGAAAATCTTGCTATGACAGGTGAGGAAATACAGAATAAGTAAATTCACTGGAAGAAAATGACTGGGTTTAAATTTTATTCTGGATTGGCATTAGTCTCATAAGGGCTCTAAAGCTATATTTTTCCTCCATGTTATGTCTTTCTGACCCTAATTACTTGATTTGATCTAGTAATAGCTTTACATATAGATGTTCTTTTAAAATTTTGTTGAAAATCCCAGTGAATTAATTAAGCAAGAATCGGTTTTGGACACTTTCCAATTCTGAGACTCAATGAGAAATGTGTTTAGAAGGGACAAAAAGTCTCGTGATCTTCACCTCTATCTGGAAGAAGACAGTATCCACTTAGGAACTACACAAATTTTTTAGGAGTTCCTTTCTTAGGCTTAAAGCATGACATAAAATAAATCACAGGAATGTCTTTCAAAAATAACAAGTCAACTAGTTTAGTCATGTTACACTGAAGGTGTGAGAAGGGTTAAACAATCAAATGTTATTTTTCTTTTTGAAATTCATGGGAAAGAAGCTACTTGTGAAACATTTACCCAGGAAATGACTAGTTGCTATCTTTCTATGTAAATATAGGATTTGCTGGTCTTTTTGATAAATTTCCTAACACTATAAACTTGCTTCTCTGTGCACAACATGGAATTCCTTTTAAATAATCTATTGTGCACATAAAAATGACCTTCCAGGTAATCATAAGACTCTACCAAGAAAAAGGACAGCCAGCCAAATGAAATAAACTATATCCCCAAGTCATAATGCAACCTTTCCCCCTCTGTTAGCAATGAAAGAATTCCAGGGCCACATACTGAGTTAAAACCTTCAGATTGTGAATAAATCTGTACAAGGTATATCTAACTGTAAATAGTGGGAACCAGGCTCACTATTGTGTGACCTTCTTCATTATGTAAAAAATTAAATTATTTTGAAATAAATCAAACTTAGTTTCCAATTCTAGATTGATCACTTAAAAATGGGTGGCCTTGGGGAAATTAATCAGATGTTCTGAGCCTTAGTTTCTTCAGTTATGAAATGGGTATTACATTTCTTGTTACTGTAAATACTAAATTGATACATTAAATCATGAGTGTGTGTGACTGGAATATACTGTAGGAGTTTTGAACAACAGGGTGATGTCATCAGAATAAGATTATAAAGGACAGTTTGTGCTGCTTCAGGAGAAGCAGTTTTTGGAGGCCAGAATAAAAGTGTAGTCAGGAGATTATTGCAGTGAACCCAAAAGGAACTAATGGGTAGAGAGTGATCAAATTTGTGATATATTTCAAAAGTAGAGACAATAGGATGTGTTTAAGTTGTATGAGAGTTGCAACAGTGAAGAACACTGTGAATTTTTTTGTAAAAACATAACATAGAAAATGATAGCCATTTAATGAGATGAATAGGGAATATCTATTAAATTTTAGGTATAGGAAATGTTTATGTTTATTATGGACAATTAAAAGTTAGTTTTACAAATGCTAAATTTCAATTCAGTTGGATGTCCAAAATTAGAGATGTTGCACATACAGGCTTGAAAATTAGGGGAGAGAGAAAGCCTGGAGATGCAACATTGGACTGCTGCAGTATTTATTGCTCAGGAAAAGGGAAATACCCACCTAGAGACCCTGAAGAATTATCGCTGAGGTTTGACACAATTCAGGATAGAGAACACCTATTTATGGTTAGATCTACTCATACTGATAATGTAAATCACCTTAAGTGAGTCTCAAGTATTATACTTTTGTGACTTTATAAGTCGTGTACCTTTTCATGAAATTCCTTTCCCATCTTTTCTTGTTCTTTCACTTAAAAAAAAAAACTCAGCTAAATCATTGCTTTACATAAGAAGCCTTCTCTGATTTCAGTTTGATTGACATATTCCTACACTCTTAGCATTGTGTGAATATCCTTTTAATGGTACTTATTACATGGGTCTGGAATTGTCTGATCCCCTGTCATGTATCCTATCACTGACGTTGGGGAACGATGCCTTATTCAACTTGGTATTCACAATGTCAATGGCACATTGGACATGAACAAATACTCCATACACATTCTTTTAATTGAATAGATAAAACAATTAACCTTATAATGCATTTAAATGTCCCCCATTGTTTTGTAGGTAAACTGCTTCTAATATGTGAAGTCAGCTTGTGTACAGACTAAATGGAACCAAGGAAAAATGTAACTAACTTTGTTCTCTTGGGCCTCACACAGAATCCAAAGGAACAGAAATTCCTTTTTGTCATGTTCTTGCTTTTCAGCATTTTGACTATGGTGGGTAACCTGCTCATTGTCGTTACAATTACTGTCAGTAAGACTCTGAACTCATCGATGTACATTTTTCTTGCTAGCTTATCATTTATAGATCTAATTTATTCTTCTTCTAGTTCCCCCAGATTGATTTCAGACTTCTTCTTTGGGGAAAACACCATATCCTTTGAATCTTGCATGACTCAGCTTTTTACAGAACACTTTTTTGGTGGGTCAGAGATTGTTCTTCTGTTGGTGATGGCCT
Source organism: Vicugna pacos (assembly GCF_048564905.1). Classification (NCBI taxonomy): domain Eukaryota; kingdom Metazoa; phylum Chordata; class Mammalia; order Artiodactyla; family Camelidae; genus Vicugna; species Vicugna pacos. The sequence continues at coordinate 2,704,203 of NW_027328726.1, read as the reverse complement.
ATGATTTCTATGTGGCCATCTGTAAGCCCTTGCATTATTTGGTTATCATGAGGCAAAGGGTGTGTGTTGTGTTGCTGGTGGTGTCCTGTGTTGGAGGTTTTCTGCACTCAGTAATTCATCTTGGCACTATTTATGTGCTCCCATTCTGTGGCCCCAATGTCATTGATCATTTTATGTGTGATATGTTCCCCTTGTTGAAACTCATCTGTACTGACACCTTTGTCACTGGCATCTTAGTGGTGGCCAATGGAGGACTGATGTGCAGTATTTTTTTTCTGCTCTTACTCATCTCTTATGTAATCATCTTGCACTCTCTAAAGAACCTGAGTCAGGAAGGGAGGCAGAAAGCCCTCCAGACCTGTGTTTCCCACATTGCTGTGGTTGTCTGCTTCTTTGTTCCTTGTATTTTCATGTATGCAAGACCTGCTAAGACCTTCCCTATTGACAAATTTTTAAATGTGTTTTATACAGTCATAAGCCCCGTGCTGAACCCATTTATCTACAGTCTAAGAAATTCTGAGATGACTAATGCTATGAAGAAGCTCTGCAGAAAAAAAGTGAGATCAAGTAATAAATAAGCACATTATCCATCATAAAGGAAAGAATTTAGCACTAGAACGAGCCTCCTTGGAATATGAAAGTATTCATAAATCTGATGCAAGCTTTCCTTTTCTCTGAAGAATTTGTGATCATTATAATTCAAAAATGAACTGTATCCTTCTGCTATTAATACTAGCTTTCCTGCTAAAATATAAACTCTATAATGTCTGGTTTATCAGTGCACCTAGAAGTTTGGAATGCATTTACAGTAGGGAGTCAGTAAATGATATGTAATAAAGTAGTCAACTCAATTTTATAAAGTTTCATTAATTTTTACTTAATTGCTATATTTACTTTTAATTCTTTCTCATTCTTAGTTTTATGTTACTCAGATTCTTATCACTTATCTTCATTGTTTTTATTGTAAATTTAGAATGTTTAATGTTATACAGATTATTCTTTTATTCAATATAACATTTTTAGTGTAATATTTAATTTTCTAAATTAAAAATTGAAAGCTAATAGATAATAATGATAATACATATTAAAAATGAAATCTGTGCAAAATGGAATAACTTGGAATAAACCTCCTACTCATCCTAAATTACAGTCTTCCAGTTTTTCCAGATGCAGTCATTATCCTCTAAGATTCTTCCAATAATAATATTTGCAAAAATATGTATATTTTTACATATGTGTTCACAATGATGTCTCTGTGTATAAATTTTGCTATTTACTACTCAGCCTCCTGAGCATCTTCATATACCAGTCTACAGATCTAACTCACTCTCAGTTTCTTCAAACTGCTTAATTTCTTTTTAAAGATCACTAACACCGATGAATCCAGTCCCCTTCATGTTTTCTTCAGTCTTCTATGACAAATAATTTTGCAATGAAGTCTTTTTGAAATTTCTTAAGTTTGAGTTCCCAGCGGTGGAATTGCTGAGTCAATTGATACATACATTTAAAATGTTGATGTTCATAGTTATTGACAAAATGCCATCTATGAGTTTGTACCAAACTCACTACTTTCCTAATTCTGGAGAATACCTTTTTATGACATTCTCAACAGCCAGTGTTGATAAACATTTGTAGTATTTCAGTCTGATTAAAGAAATTGTGTTTCATTTGTATACTTTAATTACAAATGAATATAATTGAATTTGAGCATTTATTCAAGTGTTTTAAATGATTTGTATTCCTCTTTCATGAATTGCCTATTAATGGATTTTATGTGTTTTATTTGATTGCTGATCTTTTTCATATTGATTTTTATAATTTAATTATAATAATAAAGAAGTTATCCAATTTACTATGTAGGTAGAATTATTATTTTTCCAGCTTCTTATTTATTTTTCTTATTTCTATACTGTGCAGAATCGTTTTGGCCATGTCAAAATATTTTAAATTTTACATAATCAAATATATCCATATTTTATAGTTTCTGTGTCTTGCTTAGTAAGAATTTTCCTATTCAAATGTTACCAAAATATTCTTCCACATTTTTTCACATTTAATTTTTAAGTCTTTTTGCTTTTTAAATTTTATGTCTGTATTTTTAAACCAGCTGCACTTAATTTTGTTGTAAGGAGTTAAGTAGATATTACATTTTAATTATTTTTTTGGATTGGCATTCTTATCAATACATGATTATTTTTCCCCATGGCTTTGCTATCCCAACTATGCATTCTAAAATATGGTATGCATTACATCCAATTGAAGCTTCTATTATCTTCCATTGGTCTCTTTGTTCATGTTCCATGTAACAGAGGATGCAATTACATTTGATTTAAAATACACTTTGATACCTTATCAGTATAGGATTCCTTCATTACTATTTCTTATCAGAATTATTACTATTCTTATATATTAATGCTTTGAAATTTAGTTTCAACAAGCTAGTCTAGTAAAAACTATGTTCAGTTAGTATTTTGAATAAGATTTTATTGAGAAAGAATTTGGATCTTTAGAGAATTCTTATTCACAAACTGGTAGGTCTTTCCACTTACGTCATCTTTTATGTTAATAATATCTAGCATGTTTCCAGTATATATAAAGTTTAGTCTTTCTGAATTTTTTATGCTGTTATTTTAAAAGGATCTTATTATCTATTGCATTTTCCAAGTATCTGTTCTTTCAATATAGAATTTTTTTTAACTTTTTAGATAAGATACAGTTTTCACAGTATATCATTCATCCTTTTCAGTCTAAGTACTAAAAGTTCTGATAAATGCATAAGTTCTGCAATCATTATCACAATCAACATGCAGAATGCTTCATCACCAAAAGTGTTTCCATGACCCTCTGTAACCTTCTCTTGCCTTCACTTCCAGGTCCTGGTAAACACAGATCCATTTCCAATTCTAGAGTTTTGTCTTTTCCCAGAATGTCATATAAATTGAATCACATAGTATGTAACATTGTTCTCCCAGCTTTACTGAGGTATAGTTAACAACTTAAAGTTGTATATATTGCAGATGTACAATGTGATGATTTTACATACATATACACTTTGAAGTGATTACCACAGTGGAGCTAATTAAAACATTCCTTACTCTTAGTAAATTTCAAATATACAATACAGTATATCATACAGCATTATGCTGTATATTAGACCCTCAGAACTTATTCATCTTATAACTGGAAATTTGTAACCTTTGAACTAACATATCCTCATTCCCCTCCAACTCCTGGCAATCAACATTTACTCTCTACTGCTTTGAGTTTGCTTTTTCTTCCCCTCAAGTTTCTACTTGTTAGTGAGATAATACATTATTTTTCTCTCTGTATCTGGTTTATTTCACTTTGTGTCTTCCCAGTTCATCCATGTTCCAAAAGACATGGTCTTCTTTTTATGGTTGAATAATATTCCATTGTTATAGAAACAATGCATTGTCGTGTGTTGTCAGACACTTGGGTTGTTTTCATATTTTAGCTGTTGTGAATAATGCTTCACTTAACATGGGAATGCAGATATCTTTGATGATACTGCTGTCATTTCCTTTGGATATATACCCAGAAGTGGAATTGTGGGATGATATAGTATTTTTAATCTTTAATTATTTTAGAAACCTCCATGCTGTTTTCCATGGTGTTTGCATCAGTTTGTATTCCCACCAACAGAGGACAAGGGTTCCAATTCTTATATGCCCACATCAAACATTCCTCTTTTATAAGACATTAATTTCTTTAATGAGGGCCTTGCCCTTTTGGTTTAATCACCCTCCAAATGCTCTAGTGCCTCACATTATCATCTTGGGCAATCAAATTTCAGCATATGAATTTTGGGGAATATATACATTCAAACCATAAACAGGGTACAGATTCATTCTTCTGCATTTGGATAAGCAGTTTTCCCAACTCAAAGTAGAGCCTTTTCCTTTTCCCACAGTGTATTCATGCCTCTCTTTTCACTGACCATTTGACCATATATGTGTGGGTTTATTTCTAACCTTGCTGTTGAGTTTCACTTGTCTATGTAGCTGTTTTTATCCTATTACCATGCTGTTTTGATTACTAAAGATTTGTAATATATTTAGAAATCAGAAAGTGTAGTGTCTCAAGCTTTGTTTTCCTCTCTCAAAATTGCTTGGCTATTTGGGGTCTTATGTGGTTCTATATGAATTTAATGAGTTTTTTTCTTGTATTTCTCTGAAAAATGCCATTGGAAATTTGATGGGGATAATTTTGAATCTGTAAATTGCTTTAGATAGTGTGGACATTTTACCAATATTTATTTTTCCATTCATGAACATGGAACATCTTTCCATTTATTTGTGTCAGTTTTTTTCATCAATGCCACACAATTTTCAGTGCACAAATCTTTCACCTCTTTGGTTAAATTCATTCCAAATTATTCCACCCTTTCTGATGCTGTTGTGAATAGGATTATTTCCTTGAATTCTTTTTCTGATAGGTCATTTCTTGTATATATAAATGCAACTGTTTTTATGCTATTTTTGTATTTACAACTTTGCTGAATTGTTTATTAGTTCTAACAATTTGGGGTGCAATTTATTATGTCTTCTATATGTAAGATCATGTCCAGTATCTAATCTTTTCAGTCTGGCTTCTTGATATTATTATTATCATGCATTTGAGATTTATGCTTATTATTGTGTTTATCAATAGCCCATTTATTTTACTGCTGAATAGTATTCAATTTTATGGCTATATCACAGTTTATTTATTCATTTCTTCATTAAAATATATTTTGATTATTTCCAGTTATTTGAATGCATTAGAAAAACTGCCATAGTCATGTATAGGTTTTTATAAAAACAAGCAAACAAACCTGAAAATATGAAACAATTATTTTAAAGACAGTAGATGTCAGGAACAATTGGCAGTGATCAATGTGCAGTTGAAAACAAAAATTTGAGCTCTACAGTTTTTCCAGTTTATTACCTTGGAAAAGTTTCCATGCTGCAGTACACAGAGGGATACCTCAGAAGATCTTGGGAGACTCCTGAGTTGAGGAGATGGTTACTATAACGCTCTCAACTTTCTTTTCCTCCCCATAAAAACATTTTTATTTCTTTGCCATGCAGAGCTGGCATATGGCTTGCTAAGGTTGCAGTCCCCAATTGTGATTCTCTGCTGATCTCCAATACGTACACTTACTGAACAAAATAGGAACATAAGGAATAGGTTAGTAAATATATATATTTTATATATGAAAGTAGTGGTATTGCATGGTAGTGGGAACAATAATTATTCAATAGATGTGTGAGGAAAATTTATTTATCCTTATGACAAGAAGAATGTGTATTTCTACTTCACATCTTATCTGAAAATGTATACACCCTATGTGGGGATATATGCAAATGTGGGAAAATACTTTTAAGTGCTTAAAGAAAATTATGTTTGTAAATTTGGGGCAGCATGGAATTTTAGAAGTACGTGGAGAGATTCATCCTGAATCTGGTTTCTACATCCCTACATCCCAGCATAGGTGGTTAATCCTTGATCCCAACCATGTCTACTCCAGTATCCATGAATGATCTCCAATTCTCATAATTTGGAAGTGCTTTATTCACTCTATTCATTTCTTTTCCGATTAGAAGATCTAGAGTTTTTTTTTCACTTAAAAATAAATGAAACTATCATCTATAATAACCTATAATGAAAAAAGAATATCAAAAAGAATATATACATATATCTGTATAACTGAGTAACTATGCTGTTCACCAGAAACCAACACAACATTGTAAGTCAACTATACTTCAATAAAACAAAATAAGTGAAAGTTCATGCCTGGTGTGTAGCTGGGGCCTGTTGGGTATCAGGGCTGGCCCCTGGCCCCTAGTGGGTGAGGCTGGGCACTTGGGCTAGTGTCAGTACACTGGTAATGAAGCTAAGTCCCGAGGTCTCTGGCTGTGGGGTCTGGGGGTCCCAGAGCTGGTGCTGGATTGCTGGTTGGTAGGCCTAGGGCAAAGGGTGTCCTGAGGCTGGCATCTTCTGCTTGGTGAGTGGGTCTGAGTCCTGACATGGATACCTAAAGGACACTGGTGTTTCCAGGGCTGATGTCCACTAACTGGTGTTCTAGGCCATTGCCCAGTGGATCCTGGGGCTTGTGTCCTCCCACTGGTGGGTGGAGCCAGGTCCTGGGGTCTCTGGTGGCAGGGTCTATAGGTTCAGAATCTGCTGCTGGCATGCACATGCATGGGGGTGGGGGGACACGGGATCCTCGGTCTGATGCCCATCCCCTAGTGGACGAGAATGGTTCCAAGGTGACTGGGGTCTCAGGATTCCCTACAGTAACCAGCCTTCTGGTGGTGAGGTTATGCCCCCACCCACCTTGCTGCTTGGTCTGAGGCTTCTTAGGTCTGGTGCACACTAGCTGGTGGGCTGGGCTGGGCCCAACCACTAAAACACTAGAGGGAATGTTCCAAAATGCAATGTGCAAGCATCAGTGCTCTTGTCATGAGATAGCTCCCCCAAATGGCTCCTGCCAATGTCTTTGTCCCTAACATGAGTCCCAATTTTTCTTACCTCCCCAGGAGGATCTCTAAGATCAGCAAATGAGTCTGACTCAAGCTCCTTTCAAATGACTATTTATGCCCTCGGTGTTGGAGTGTGTGTGATTTTTGGAAGAGCTCTTTTTGTTTGTAGTCTCTACTTCCCACAGTCTTCTACTGGTTATCCCAAAGGTAGACCAAACTGGCCTTCAAACTTGGGGGCTCATCTTTCAAATGCAGGACTCCTTGGCTGAGGAGCTTGATGTGGGTTCAGGATCTTCACTCCTTAGGGAGAAATTCTGCTACTGTAATTATCCTCCCCTTTATGGGTTACTTACCTGGGGGTAAGGGTCTTGACTGAACTGTCTCCAATCTTCCTATTTGTTGTAGTTCCTTATTTATATCTTTTATTGTAGAGGAAATTTTTCTAGCATTCAGAATGTTCTCATTAGTAGCTGCTCTAAAAATAGTTGTAATTTTGGTGCCCCCATGGGAGGAAGTGAGCTCAGGGTCTTCCTACTCTGCCTATTGGCCATTCCCTCCTATATGTCTGTCTTTATGTCAATTCCACACTGCTATGATTATCATAGTTTTGTAGTATGTTTTAGTATCAGGAATAGTAAATCCCCAGATTCATTCACATTTTCAAGTTTGTTTTGACTATTTGGTTTGGATCCCTTGCAATTTCATATGAATTTTAAGATGGATTTTTTTTTCTATTTCTGCAAAGAAACATTTTTGGGATTTTAATATGGATTTCACTGAATGTGTATATCACTTTAGGTTGTATTGTCATCTCAGTAATGCTAAATTTTCCAACTCATGAATGTTTTCCATTTATGTGTGTCTTCTATAATATCTTTCAGCAATCTTTTGTAGTTTTCAGAGTGCAAGACTTTTGCCTACTTGAATAAATTTATTCTTAAGTCTTTTATTCTTTTTGATGCTACTGTAAATGGAAGTGTTTAGTCTTTGATTTGTTCATTTATAGTATAGAAATTCAACATTCATTCATGATTAAAAAAATAGAAGGGCTGTATCTCAACATAATAAAGGCCATTTATGACCATTCCACAGCTCAAATCAGACTCAACTTTGGAAGGTTGAAAGCTTTTCCATTAAATTCAGGAGCAAGACAAGAGTGAACACTCTCACCACTTTTTAAAAAAACATAGTACTGCAAAAATTTTCCTTTGACATATTTTTGGTATTCTATCTATAAATCCTGTCATCTTCTAGATGATATGATTTACTTAATTAAATTTTCCTTAACTTTACTTTCTGTAACAGTGCTTCCAATGGTAGCCACTTCCTATCCTTTGGATCTCAGTTTGTCACCTTTTAAGTAATGCCTTCTCTGATTACATAGTAGAATCCTCCCTCTTATTTCTGTTGCAGTGCCCTATTTGTTGTCTTATAAGCAGTACATAAGACCATCATTACTTTATTAAATTTTCTTTTATTTTTTGACTCTAAAATAAGAATCTGAGATCCATGTAGGAAGGAAATTTAACATGATTTCCTCCCCTGTTTTATTTATTAATGGCTGTGTTTTCACTCACAGTACAGTTCCTGGCATTAAATAGGTATTTTAAATTATAAAATATGGATACTTAATTAGTTATTATATCTATATTGGTGATAATATTTTATACATCTAACCAAACTTCAAGGCAAAATAAATTTGGTATTAAATAAAAGAAAAGAAAATCTTATTGTGACAGATTGGAAAATACATGATCATTTAAACTAATTGGAACAAAATGACTGGGCTGGTATCATATTTTTCACTAGCATTAACATCATAATATTTTTAAAGCTATTTTTTCTCCATATTACACTTTCCTGACCTAGTTATATGATTTGACCTAATCGGATCTTTATATAAAGATATACTTTTAAAACTTTGTGGAAAATCACAGTGAGTTTAATTAAATGAGGATCAGTTTTGGACACATTCCAATTCTAAGACTCAATGATAAATCAGGTTAGAAGGGATAAAATGCCCAGTGATCTTTGCCAATATCAGGAAAGAGATGCTATGTTTTTAAGAACAGATAGAACATTTTAGTTGGTCCTTTGTTAGAATTAAAGCATTGCATTAGAAAAAGAAAAGCAGAAGAATGTCTCTCACAACCAACCAGCTAGTCTGGCTCTGCAACATAATACAGTGAGAAGGACTGAGCAATTGAGTAATATTTTTATTTTTTTAATTTATCTATTTTCTCATTAAACCTTGCTTTACTGGGTCTCAGAATTCTTTTTTTTTAAACTTCTTTTTATTGCATTATAGTCATTTTACAATGTTGTGTCAAATTCCAGTGTACAGCACAATTTTTCAGTTATACATAAATATACATATATTCATTTTCACATTCTTTTTCGCTGTGAGCTGACACAACATCTTGTATATACATCCCTTGGCTATACAGTATAGTCTTGTTTATCTATTCTGCATATGTCTGTCAGTATCTACAAATTTTTGAACTCCCAGTCTATCCCTTCCCACCTGTCTCCCCCTGGAACCACAAGTTTTTATTCTATGTCTATGAGTCTGTTTCTGTTTTGTATTTATGTTCTTTAATTTATTTTATTTTATTTTATTTTATTTTATTTTATTTTATTTTAGATTCCATATATGAACAATCTCATATGGTATTTTTCTTTCTCTTCCTGGCTTCTTCACTTAGAATGACATTGAAAGTTATTTTTAAATTTTGAAGTTAGTAGAGTAAGGTTACTAGAGACACCTTTTCTTGTCCAATGACTGGTTGCAGTCTTTCTATGTAAACACAAGATTTGCTAGTTTTTTTGTGTGTGTGATAAATTTCCAGTGTGATAAATCATGTGTGTGTATGTGCGTGTGTGTGCTCACACACTGAGGGATTTTTTTATATAATTCATAGTGCAAATAAAAATAATCTTCTGAATAATCAGAAAACTCCTCAGAGAAAATGGACAGAAAGTTGAATGAAATAAAAGAGATCCTCAAGTAATAATGCAGCCTATGTCCTCTGTTTTCAAACTGGATGATGGATGATTTCCAAGTCTTTGTGAGTAACTTAAAAAGCCTTCCTCCAGATAGTGAACAAGCCTCCACAAGGTATGTCTAACAGTAAGTATTGGGAACCAGGCTTGACAATTGTGTGACTGTCTTCATTATGTAAGAAATTAAATTACTTTGAAATAAATCAAACAGATTCAATTGTAGTTTTATCACTTAAAAATGTGAGGCCTTGGAAAATTAATTGGATGTTCTGAGCCTTAATTTCTTCAACTACGAAGTGGGGGTTACAGCTCCTGTTATTAAACATTTAAATATGACATATTAAATTGTGAGGGCTTGATTGGAATCCACTATAGGAGTTTTGAGACATATAGTGATATAATAAGAGCAAGATTTAAAGAGGATCATATGGGTGGATTCAAGAGAATAAATTTTTGGAGGCCAGAATAAAAGTGGAAAGACGGATATGAAAGAAGGATATTGCAGTGGGCCAGTAAGGAAATGAGGGTGTAGGGAATGATCAGATTTGTGATATATTTTGAAAATGGAGACAAAAGGATGTGTTAAAACTATCAATAATATGAGAACAATAGGGAGTGAAGAACACTAGGAGGTTATTTGTCTAAGCAATTTAATGATACGGAAACTCCTTTTTATTACAGAAAATTTTAAAATTATTTTTATGTAGGTTAAATTGATATCCAATTGTAGATGCCAAAAATTGGAGATGCTGCCTATACAAGGTTAAAAATAAATGGAAAGATAGAAGATTGGGACACAAAATTAAAGTGCTTCAGCATTTATTGGTCAGGAAAAGGAGGAATATCCATCTATAAACCCTAAGAATTTTCTGTGTGGTTTGAGGCAATTCAGGACAGTTACCTTCTATTTATAATTTGATCTACTCACACTGAATGTGTAATTTAGCTTAAATGAAGTTAAATTATTACACTTTTATGACATTGTAAATGGTGTACTATTTTAGGGAATTCCCTTCCCATCTTCTTTTGTTTTTTCACTTTTTCATTTAAAACTCAGTTAAAGCATTCCTTTCTCTGGGAAACTTTCTTTGATTTTAGTTTGATTGATATATTCCTACACTGTTACCTTAGTGTTGTGTGAATATCCTTACAATGGTACTTATTACATGGATCTAATCTCTATTTTGTATCATATCACTGTGCATAAGAAACTCTGCCTTATTCAACTTGGTAATCACATGTCTATGATCCATTGGATACAAACAAATACTCCATACAAATTGTTTTAATTGAATGGATAAATAAAGGATTATACTTACAATGCATTTAAGTATTGTCCCCCTTGTTTTGTAGCTAAACTGCTTCTAATATGTGAAGTCAGCTTCTGTACAGACTAGATGGAACCAAGGAACAATGTAACTTATTTCATCCCCCTGGGCCTCACACAGAATCCAAAGAAGCAGAAAGTCCTTATTGTCATGTTCTTGCTTTTCTACATTTTGACTGTGGTGGGCAGCCTGCTCATTGTGGTGACAATTACTGTCAGTAAGACCCTCAATGCACCAATGTACTTTTTTCTTGCTAGCTTATCATTTATAGATCTAATTTATTCCTATTCTAGTTCCCCCAGATTTATTTCAGACTTCTTCTTTGGGGAAAACATCATATCCTTTGAATCTCGCATGACTCAGCTTTTTACTGAGCACTTTTTTGGTGGGTCAGAGATTGTTCTTCTGTTGGTGATGGCCTATGATTTCTATGTGGCCATTTGTAAGCCTTTGCATTATTTGGTTATCATGAGGCAAAGGGTGTGTGTTGTGTTGCTGGTGGTGTCCTATGTTGGAGGTTTTCTGCACTCAATTATTCAACTTAGTACTATTTATGTGCTCCCATTCTGTGGCCCCAATGTCATTGATCACTTTATGTGCCATATGTTCCCCTTGTTGAAACTTGTCTGTACTGACACCTTTGTCACTGGCATCTTAGTGGTGGCCAATGGAGGACTGATGTGCAGTATTTTATTCCTGCTCTTACTCATCTCTTATGGAGTCATCTTGCACTCTCTAAAGAACCTGAGTCAGGAAGGGAGGCAGAAAGCCCTCCAGACCTGTGTTTCCCACATTCCTGTGGTTGTCTGTTTCTTTGCTCCCTTTATTTTCATGTATGCAAGACCTGCTAAGACGTTCTCTGTTGACAAATCATTAAGTGTGTTTTATACAGTCATAAGCCCCATGCTGAACCCATTTACCTACAGCCCAAGAAATTCTGAGATGACTAATGTTATGAAGAAACTCTGGAGAAAAATATGTCATATCAAGTAGTAAATAAGTGCTTCATCCATGATGAAGCAATAAAATTAGCATTAAGGCCAATCTCCTTGGAATGTAAAAGTCTTCATAAATCTGAAGTAAAATGTCCTTTTCTAAAGAGATTTATGATAATTATAATTAAAGAATGAAGTATATACTTGTGCATTTGGTAACAGTTTCCCTGCTAAAATGTAAACTCTAATAGTGTCTAATTTAACACTGCATCTGGAAGGGTGGAATGCATTTACAGTTGAGAGTCAGCAAATGTTATGCAATGTATTAGTCAATGAATATTATAGAGGTGCACTATTTTTTAGTTAATTTCTGTATTTATTTTTACTTTCTTATTCTTATTTTTGTTGTCAGTCAGATTTCTGTCTTTTATCTTCATTCCTATATTTGTTAAAATATTTAATACTGTACAGACTTTCCTCTTTATTCAATTTCATTTGCTTTACATATCCTATTTTTAGTGTAATACTCTACTTTTGAAAATAAGAAACTGAAAATAGTGGATAATAATAAATATTAAAATAGAATTGATACAAAAGGGAATATGTAGAATAAATCTCTTAATCCTCCTATAGCAGTATCTCCCATTTCTTCAAATGCAGTCACTCTGTTCTTAAGATTCTTCAAGTTATAATCTTTGCAAAAATTAGCGTATTTTCATAGATGTGTTTGTGATGATGTCTCTGTGTATGAATTTTGCTATTTAATACTCAGCCTCCTGGACGTCTTCATATACCAATCTATAGATCTACCTCATTCTCAGTCTCCTCATACTGCTTAACTTCTTTATAAATATACAGTGACACTGATGTATCCATCTTCTTCATGCTTTCTTCAGTCTTTCTCCATGACAAGCAGTTCTTCAATTAAGTCTTTTTGAAATTTTCTAAGTATGAGTTCCCAGTGGTGGAATTGTTGAGTCAATTGGTTTATGTATTTAAAATGTTGATGTTCATAGTTATTGAAAAAATGCCATCCATGAGCTTGTATCAAACTCACTACCCTCTTCATTCTGGAAAATATCTGTTTGCCTGAATTCTCAAAAACCATTGCTTGATAAATATTTTGGGTATATAACAGTCTGATTAAGGAAATTGTGTTTCATTTGTATACTTTAATTATAAATAAGTAGAATTGAATTTGGGTACCTATTCAAATGTTTAAAATGATTTGTATTCGTTTACATGAATTGCCTATTAGTGATTTATGTGTTTTATTTGATTGCTGATTTTTTTCCGTATCAATTTTTAGAATTTATTTATGTACTAAGGAAATGATTTCCTTTTCCATGTATGTGGAATTATCTTCTAGCTTGTTATTTGATTTTGTTGTTTCTATACTGTGCAGAATATTCTTGGCCATGTAGAAATATGTTTATATTTGTATAATTAAATCTATCCATATTTTCTTGCTTTTATGTCTTGTTTAGGAAGAATTTCCTTGTTTCACCATTACTAAAATATCCCACATTTTTTCAGCATTTAATTTTTAAATTTTTTTATTGTTTTATATTTTATATTTAGATTTTTGAACCATGTAAGTAGGAATTGCATTTTAATTATTTTTCAAGAATCATTCAAGATCATTTTTATAGGTGCAATAGTATTTTCCTCATGACTTGATATCTCAACTTTGTATTCTAAAATATGGTATGTGCTTGGATAAAAATCAGGCCTCTATTAACTTACAGTGATTCATGTGACTTTTAAGCATATGATGTGATTACATTTGATTTAAAATATGCTTTGATACCTCATAAGCCTAGGACTCCTTCATTTCTATTCCTTATCAGAAATGCCTATTCTTTTTTTTTTTTTTAATATGGAACGCTTCACGAATTTGCATGTCATCCTTGCGCAGGGGCCAAGCTAATCTTCTCTGTATCATTCCAATTTTAGTATATGTGCTGCCGAAGTGAGCACAGAAATGCCTATTCTTGCATATTTGTTTTATAATTAAAATTCAATAAGCTAGTGTAGCAAAAACTAAGTTTAGTTAATATTTTCAATGAGACTTGATTTAGAGAAAGTTTATAACTTTAGTGAATTGAGATTTCTTATCCACAAACATGGGTATTTCTTTTATGTTCATATAAATCTGGTATATTTTTATAGATTTAGTATTTTTGAGTTCTTTTGCTACTATTGTAAATAGAATCTTTTGTTCTAATACATTTTCCAATTGTCTGATATTTTAATGTAAAAATTCTTTTTGTTTTCTATTTTTACATAATATAAAATCTTTACAGTGCCTCATTCATCCTTTTTAAGTCAAAGCTATGTAAGTACTGACAAATATATATAGTTATGTAACCACCACATCAATTAATATGCAGAATGTTTCATCACCAAAAATATTTCCCCGTGCTCCTTTGCATCACATCCTCCCTTCACCTCCAGGTCTTGGAAAACACTGATCCATTTCCATTCCTATAGTTTTGTCTTTTCCACAGTGTCCTATAAATTGAATCATACAGTATGTAGTCTTTTTTTTCCTCCCAGCATTGTAAAGGTATAATTGAGAATTCAAAATTTTCTATATTTAAGGTATACAATGTCATGATTTCATATACATATATGCTGTAAAATGGATACCACAGTCAAGCTAATTTACATACCAATTACCTCTCATGAATATCTAGGTAATTTATTATTTTTGATGCCATTGTAAATGGGATTATTTTCAAAATTAATATAAAATATTTTTAGATAGCTCATTGTTAGTATATGTAAATGCAGCTGATTTTTGTATGTTGATTTTGTAGCCTGCAAATTTATTGAAGTTGTTTATTTGTTCTAACAGTTTGCGGTGCAATATTTTTAGGTCTTCTATACATAGGATCATGTTGAATATCTAGTCTTTTAAACTTGGCTTCTTAGTCCTGGTATCATGCATTTGAAATTTGTGCATATTGCATTTGTTAATAGTTCATTTTATTGCTGAGTATTATTCCAAACTGTATGACATTTATCCTTTTCTCCATTAAGAGATATTTTTATTGTTTCCAGCTATTCAAAATTATGGATAAAATTGATACAAATATTCATGTATAGGTTTTTATAAAGTCAGGCAAACAAAGAGCCAGAATATGAAATAATTATTTTCAAGACACCAGATGTCAATAATGATTGACAGTGATTGCTGAGTGATGAGAAATGAACAAGTGAAGCTCTAAGGTTGTTCTGATTTATTACCTTTAAAATGTTTCCATATTGTGGTACAGAGAA
This sequence comes from Vicugna pacos, assembly GCF_048564905.1. Lineage (NCBI taxonomy): Eukaryota > Metazoa > Chordata > Mammalia > Artiodactyla > Camelidae > Vicugna > Vicugna pacos. Next base: position 2,689,167 of record NW_027328726.1, on the reverse strand, counting down.
GGATCCCTCAAAAGATCCTGGTAGACTCTGAGTTGAGGAGATGAAGTTGAGGGTCTGAGAAGACCAAGGCACTGAGGCAGCTAGATTTCTGAGGGTGGAACACTGCAGATCATAGACCTGCGGGGCAGAGAAAGAGAGATTCAGAGGCATTGAGGGAGGCAATGTTGGAGATCTGGAGAGATCCCCCTCAATTATTCATAGTCTTCAGGAAACTACATGAGGATGGGAAAAGATCTACCCACATAGGTTAGAGAGAGGAGTGCTTGGTGCTCAGACTGGGCTAGGAATAATGCCTATTCTCAGCAGCTGGAAGGCTTCATTGTTCACAGGGTCAGTAGAGGGAGTTAAATACTAAGACAATTCTGCATCAGCAGTGGGACGTAATTTAGCCCCAGACCCAGTACCGCTTCAGATCTGCTTCATAAATCATAACAGCATGAAAAAAATCAGAAATAAAACATTTAAAAGAATCAAACTAAATATTGTGCTCACAATTTTGAGTCTGTGATAATATGAGATCTTGGTCTGATTATTTCTCTTATGAGGACCTTGTTTCATTCTGGTATAAGGATCACGCTGGGTGCATATGCAGCGAGGAGATGAGCTGGGAAGTATAATTTCCTCCCATCCCTAAAAGTATGTATGTAGGATTGGTACTATTTCTTGATTGATTTTTATGTAGAATTCACTGATAAAGCTATATGGGGATGGAATTTTGGGAAGGATTTTAAAGAAATAATTTTCTTGAGTGTTAGATTATTACAGTTTTTAATTACTTTTCTTAGTGTGTTTATGTAGAAATTTGTGTTTTTCATAACCGTGGTCCATTTTCTTTTAGTTGTCAAGTATGCTGTCATAAATTATTGTATCCTTTTATTATCTTTTTAAGTTCTGCAGACTCTTCATACAGTGATGACCCTCTCTTCATTCTCAATTATGATAATTTTTTTCTCTTAATTTTCTTATTCATTTTTGCTAAGATCTTATCAATTTTACTAGACTTTCAAAGAACCAATTTCTGGATTCATATATTTTCTCTATTTTTTCAATCAATTTCTATTTCAGTGATTTCTGTATTCTATTTACTATTTCCATTGTACAATGTTCTATTTACTATTTCCATTGTACAATGTTCTCTGTAATAGTTTTGCTTTTTCTTTGCTAGCTCCTTAACATCGAAGTTTAGGTCATTTCTTATAGCATTTCTTATAACATTTCTTGCTTTCTAATGCTTAAAATTAAAGCTATACATTTCCCTCTAACCATTCCTGGAGCTACATCTTCTTTTTATAGTTTTTAAATATATAGTTCATATATATCTTTAATACATCTTTTTTTACACATGTATCATTATCTTTCTATTGAAAATTAATTTTTCCAAAGATTCATGAATAATTTAGACTTGGGTTGTTTGATTTGTATATAACTGGAAAATGTTATATTTTTGTTGTCAATTTCTTGTTGAATTACATTTTTATAATATATACATATATTCTATATTATTAAGTCCTTTGAAATGTATTGCAAATTCTTTTGTGGCCCAGTTTATTGGTTATTTTGATGAATGCTCCATGAGCAGTTCTTTGAGATAAATAGAACAGTCCCACAAATGTTTTCTCTTTCCCTACTCCCACACTAACACAGATTCTCTCAACTTGGCTCTCTGAAACCATGTGACAAACTTTATCTGCATTATAAATAAGATTTAAATGACTTCTTTTGAAATTAACATTTATTATCTTCTGGAAATCAGATCAGATGTCATCTGCAAAGACAAAGCTTAAACAGATTTTCCTACTTTGAAGGTCATGATTTAAACAAGAAAGCTTTTACATATTCTACTTCTACCCAGACTGGACTGTCCCCTTTTGGAGATATGACCTCAAGTTGTTCTTTCAGGATTTTCCCTCAGAGGACAGGGTTCTGAAAGGCCTATTCTACATGGTGATTACCTTGGTGGCATCTCTGGAGATAAGAAGTGTACTGTCAAAATTATGATTAATGTCCCAATGAATTTAATTAGACAAGAATCACCCTTGGAGATGCACCAGTTGAATTACTCTATAATATGTACTGCAGTTCAAATGTAGATAAAGTGTTTGTGGACCTTTGCCATTACCCTCAGAGAGTATCTGTCTGTACTAGTACTCACGTGATAGGCTTCTTCCCAAAATGGAATGATGTACTCAAAACATAATAAAGCATGCATATGAAGTATTCATCCTTCAGGAAACCCAACATTCAACAGTGCTGTATGAAGACAGGACAGTGTAACAGGTTGAGAATCAAAATGTGATAAAGGCTTTTTCACTGTTTCATTTTTACTGGTATAAAACACAAAATGGCAAAATTTTTATCTAATTAATTTAAGCATAATTTACAGTTTTTTCTTCAATTAAAATGTTGATTTAATATTTCTTTGTTAAGAGGACAAATTTTGCCAGCAATTTATATTTTTAGTCTCTGTTCAAAATCAAGATTCAAATTTCTTTAGGTATCAGGGCATACATATTCATTTTGAAAATTCTAACAGTTCAAAAAGATATATTTTTCTAAAAGATTGGGATGAATCAGATTTCCTGCAACATGAGAAGAGTTGGTCATGTGGAAACAGGTCAAAGTCCAGTGATGGTGTAAGTGTCCTGTTGTCTGTGTTCTCAGAGATGGAATCAGTCAATGAAGGACAAGGGAGAAGGCACCAGAGCCCAGTTCATGGATTGAATGGCTGTCTCCTTATGCAGGTAACCCAGGAAAGTTTATACACAAGATTCTGAACTAGACTTTATATTTTGCAAAAGTACATTGGTGGTGTGAGAATCCAGTCTTTCAGAAGTTCCCCTATCTGTTTCTCATGATCAGCAAAGTTAGGGATCTTTGTGATCACTAAAATATGTGAAAATCAATTCTATTATGTAATACCCTTTTGGGATATCCTCTTATTATAAAGATCTAGAATAAATTTACCTTCTCTAACATCAAGTATACTTTAAAAATTAATTTCAAGTATAACTATTTGGGAATAATTTAATGGGCAGATATTTCTATCTTATTCTTTATTTCCCCCCTTTTTAAACCCTTGTGTTGAGGGCTGACTTCCACTAGATCACAGCTAGGGAGCTGCTGTGCTACCTAGGAAACCCCGACACAGAAGCATGTCTTCTATCAATGGTTTAGCACCAGGTTCCCCACAACCTGTGATGCATGATGGGTGAGGGGGCAGCTGCCTTTCTGGCCATGCCCCGTGTCCCAGGACAAAAAGCTGTCCTCAACAGATACTTCTAAATCTCATGGTAGTTTTAATTATGTGCTGTAAGCATTGCATTTTTATCTAAACATTCCAAATATAATTTAGAGTTTTTTCTCCAATTAAAATGTCAGTTTAATATTTCTTTGTTAAGAGAACAAATTTTGCCAGCAATTAATATTTGTAGTCTCTGTTCACAATCAAGATCAAATTTCTTTAGGTATCAGGGCATTCACATTCATTTTTAAAATTCCAGCAGTTCAAAAGAAAATCTTCTGTTAAAAACTAAAAGATGATGTAGCATCTGTAGAAAGTGACTGAGTGACTTCCAAGAGCCCAATGTAATACTGTAGTAAGTAAGCTGTTGCTTCAATTCCTGTTTTTCTGTTCACATATTAATTTCAGCATCTTATCATATGTTTGTGGACCATTTTGATGTATCCTTCCTTTAATAGTTTGTTTATATTTTTATTTATTTTATATTTTTATTTATATCTTTTATCAGTTAATTGCTTAGAGATATTTGTCTATTTTAGATATTAACTCTGTATATGACTTCTAAAATGTAAACCTTTTCTCCAAACTACTTTTGTATATTGACATTGTTATATCTTTTCCTAAATCTATGCAAAATTTTTAAATTGTCAAATATATCTATTTGGGATTTTAATGATTGGTTAAGAAGATTCTTCCACCTTTAGAATGTAGAAAGTTACCTCTTTTATTAACTGGAAAGTAAATATTAAGTAAATCTTGCTTTGCTTTTGTATTAAATCTTTAATAAATTTTAATTTTTGTAATAAGTATTACCTATATGTACAATTTAATTAGCTTCCTGATGGAAAGTTAACTGTGGCAAGTGATTTATATACTAATTTATCCCTTTCCCATATATGTCCCTAATTACTTGCCTCTCCATTAGCCTATAAGATTGTTGAGGTTAAGGATAATGTTTTAATCAGATTTGTATTATAATTTCTGAAAGTACTGGAACATAATAAACCATACTGCCTATTGGCTGAATAAACAAATTATCTTAAGATTTCAAGAAGTCACTAATAATAAATATATTTACAGGTAATTTTGTCCTGAGCTCTGAAATAAGACATATAGAAGAATCTATGGAGCAAAGGAACAATGTAACCAAGTTTGTCTTCTTGGGGCTCACTCAGAGCCCCCAGGGTCAGAAAATGTTATTTGTTGTGTTCTTGCTCATCTACATGGTGACAATGGTGGGCAACATACTCATTGTCATGACTGTGGTGGTCAGTTCAACGCTGGATTCCTCCATGTGCTTCTTTCTTGGCTACTTATCATATATGGATGCTGCTTATTCTACTGCAATCACCCCAAATATGATTATAAACTTACTCAGTGAGAAGAAAATCATTTCATTCCAAGCCTGCATGACCCAGCTTTTCATAGAGCACTTATTTGGTGGTGCTGAGATTTTACTCCTGGTGATCATGGCTTAAGACTGCTATGTGGCCATCTGCAAACCCTTACATTATTTGACGATCATGAATAAGTGAGTGTGTATTCTGCTGCTGCTGTTGGCTTGGGTTGGTGGGTTTTTGCATGCTGTAGTTCAACTGCTCTTGGCTTACAACCTTCCCTTCTGTGGCCCCAATGTCATTGACCACTTCCTCTGTGACATGTATCCCTTGTTAAAACTTGCCTGCTCTGATACCTACATTATTGGCCTCACTGTGGTTGCCAATGATGGGGCAATCTGTGTGGTCATCTTTATGCTCTTACTCATCTCCTATGGGGTCATCCTGCACTCCCTGAAGAATCTTAGTCAGGAAGGGAGGTGCAAAGCTTTGTCCACCAGTGGCTCCCACATTACTGTGGTGGTCCTCTTCTTTGTCCCTTGAGTCTTTATGTATGTGAGACATCCTTCTGCCTTACCCATTGATAAGTCCTTGACTGTGTTTTACACTGTTATCACTCCTATGTTGAACCTTCTAATCTATACTCTGAGAAATGGAAAGATGAAAAATGCCATGAAAAAGCTCTGGACCAAAAAAAGAAAATGAGACATCAGGGAAATGTATTACTTATTTTCTATGAAAAGTTACTCTTTCTAAGTTAGCCATGAATGATCATTTAGCTGTAGTAAATTTCTCCTCAGGTTTAATAACTTGAGAATGATGAAAAACATTTATTATTTGAATACTTCCAATGGTCAAAACATATTTTTAAGATTTTCATAATTTTTCAGTTCAAAGCATATATTTTATGTGAATTATATTTTTAAGATTTTTAAAATTTCCTATGAAAATATGTATAGTTTTTGGTTATAAAATGTCTCTGTTGAGACTACTGATTTCTGTTCTATATGGCCAGTTAAGCTATAGTTAATCCTATAAATTTATTTTAGTTAGTGGAAGATTTTCTTATGTTTATGTCTTAAGTAATGTAATCTTTCCAGAATCAATAGGGTTCATTACAGATTTTGGAAAAATAAAGTAAGAAATAAGACATAAAAACTTGGTTCACTCCTCCCTACACAGAAACAGCCCATATTAATATTTGAAACACGTGTTTTATTTTTCTATCTGAAAGATATTTTTATATATCCTTTTGCTTATATTGCTCAGTATGTTAACATCAAAGAAGAGTGATGTTTCAGAGATGCAACATTAATAACCAAGAGGCTAAGTATATTAAAATAATCTAAATAAACAAAGTGTATATACATGAAATAACCAATCTTACTTATTTTTACAATTGGGAAATCATATTATCTCCTCAATTGGAACAGCTTTTTTTGGTGTTACATTTTCATAAAGATGACTCATTAATCGCCCCAGATAGTTTAGACTATCTGATAATACTTCTGCTGGTTTTCATTATCCCCATCTCCATTTTTGCTCATACTGTTCCATGGCATTCTTTAGAGACACAGGCTCTGCCTTTCATCTGTAAATTCATCATAAACCATAATCTGTCAGCTTCAAATATACACTACAGAACTTGACACCAGATATTTTGAGTGATATCGTTAAAAGACATGCTGCAGTATATGTCTTTCTCATCTCTTTTATTAATGAAATACAGATTATTAGGAAGAAGCCAGAATACATTGTTCTATTTGGTCAAGATATCATTAATAAATCTTCTTTTTCTCTGAATAAGGCTTGAAACAAAATATTATCTGCCTTTAAAGTGGTCAAAATCATGCAGTCAAAGAAACTTACTATTCTACCTCCCTTATTTATCCTGGATACATGAGGGGCTAAGGCTAGGGGGCTGTGGGTGATTTTTCACTGGTAAATCACACTGTATGAAAAGCCTCATATTCTGATTTGTATTGCTATTGTTGTTATATGGATATTTCTTATATTATCCCAAAATCTTTCCAAACATCATAGTATTCATCAAATAATATCAAGCATTTGATTTGATTGGAATTTACGGAATTAATTTCTCCCCTTTTGGCTGTTGCTATAGATTGAAAGTTTGTTTCCCTCTCCAAATTTATAAGTTAAATCCTTTATAATATGGTGGTATTTGGAGGTGGGCTGTTTGAGAAATAATTATGTCATGAATGTGGAGCCCTGATGATGGAATTAATGCCCCTATAAGAGAACTTTGAGAGCTCACCTGATCCTTCTGCCACATGAGGACACAACAGATAGCTGTCTGTAAACTGAGGAGGGACCCTCACCAGACATGGAATCTGCTGACACCTTAATCTTGGAGTTCTGAGACTCTAGATCTGTGAAAAATAAATGTTTATTGTTAAAGCCATCCAGTCTGTGGTATTCTGAAATAGCTCCCCAAGTGGACTAAGACAGAAATTTAGTTAATTTTCAAATTTGTATAATTCTGTCAAATGATGAGCTATAAAATTTTGCTAATTATCTGTATTCACTGGTCTATAAACTCCCTGGTGTCAGGGAAATTTTTTTAGCTGTCTTTATGTTCTCATAATATGTGGGACATAGAATCCACTCTATATACTGTCAATTTCTTGAATTCTTCATCTATTGGAGTGAAAATTTTTATTGAAAAACTTTGATTAATTCTTTCTACATTAAATATATATATTTGTCACAAATATTTACTCTTCTTTGACATTTTCTACAAATACTTACCATGTTATTTATGCTGTAATAATGGCTATTTTTATAAAAAGATGTTGTTTAATAGTCTTTAACTTTTGGATTTCTTTTATCATGTCACTCTTGGAAAATCCCATTTCCTTCCACAGATTTTATAAATTTTAACTTCTTGTTTTTTTTTTAAATAACTTTTCAAAACATTTTATCTTTAACCCATCTAGAATTTAGTTTTATTAGTGATTAGGAAATATCTAAGCCTTCTTTCCCCCAACAGGTAAACTAATCTGACAATATTATTACAACTTTCAGTAATAATTTGAAAATTTTCCATTTAATATATCAGGTTTTATATCAACTAGAAGCTTCAATTTTGGGGCATTTTTTTCTCATCCTTCACCTTCCCCTCCTCCTCTAAATTTTAGGATTATTCTGCAAAGTTTGAAAGCTTCCCAGAAAAAGAAATTTAGAAAGTTGTGACTCTACATATTTATTTTGAGGAAGACATGTTTTAATATCTTGTTTTCTTATCCAGAATAAGACACATATTGTGAAGGGTTGATTGATGTCTCAATAAAAATTTGTAATCTTCTCTCTAGAGTATATCTTGCCTTTTGGTTTTCTTAAAATGAGGACTTTCTTAATTATATTTAATTCACATTTTCAATGAGCTGGTCAGAAAGGGTTTGATGTCTTTCACTGGTGTGAATTACAGCACAATCCTCAAAGCCAGGAGCATATGTCTGTACTCAAACATTTATAGGCCTGTATCCAACAATACACGTCTGTATCCCACCACACACTCAGATCTGTATCCAACCTCATGCGAATATGTATGACCACCTGTATGTGTATATTCAGTGATATGTAAGTCTGTATACAATTTCATGTATGTATTTATATGTGAACACGCATGGGTCTGTATCTCACAACACATGGGTCAGTATTTGACTACTGTTATGACTGCATGTATGTATGTATATGCATATGTATCTGATATGATCACACATGAGCATGTATCTGTCCACATACAGGGCTATATCTTGCCATTCACTAGTCTGTATCTGACTATATGAATTGAGGAAGAACTTGATGGAACAATTCTGTTTCATGTGGCATGGACTGAGGTCACTCTTCAATTGATTGATGGACATTTAAGGAGGTTCCAAGATGACTTCACTTATATGAATGAAGCCTTGGTAGAGATGACTATAGGACGGGGCTCTTCTGGGTCTCTTTCTTCTCCATGTAGATATAGGGTAATGTAGACAATGTCTACCCAGTGAGGTTCTCAGACTTGTAAAATGACAGTTCAGGGCTCTGAGAAGGAAGAGACAAAAGCTATCAGGCCAGTTATGTCTCATCCCAACATGACATAAGATTGAAGTCCAGGATATCAAGTTTTATTATTACTATTATTATTATTATTTTTGCAGGGGGATGTAATTAGATTTATTTGGTTTTTCTTTGGAGGTAATGAGGATTGAACCCAGGACCTCATGCATGCTAAGCATGCATTCTACCACTTGAGCTATACCCTCCCCCAGGATATCAAGTTTTAAATTCAGACTGCTCTTCACATCCAAAGAAGCAATCAACAAAATAAAAGGTAACTTATAGAATGGGAGAAAATAGTTGCAAATCTTATATCTGGTAAGAGTTAATATCTGAGAAATATAAGGAATTTTACAACTCAAGAGCCAAAAACCAAAAAACTCAATTTAAAATGGGCAAAGACTTAAATTGGTATTTTTCCAAAGAAGACATACAAATTGTCACTAGGAACGTAAGAAGGTGCTCAACATCACTAATAATTAGGGAAATGCAAATCATAATAAAAATTGGATACCACCTCACACCTCTTAGGATGGCTATATGAGATTTACAGGAGAAATTAAATGCTTGTGAGGATGTAGAGAAGAGGGAACTCTACTATCCAGGTGGTGGGAATATATATGTGTTCAGCTACTATGGGAAACATTATGGAGGTTTCTAAAAAAATTAAAAATAAAACTACCATATGGTTCAACAATCCACTTCTGTGTGTATATCCAAAAATATAAAATTAGGAACCTGAAGAGATATCTATACTCCCATGTTCATGGCAGTATTATTCACAATAGCCTAATGTAAAACCTAAATGTCCCCTGATTGATGAACGGATAAAGAAACATGGTATACATACATATGTATTGTGTATGTATGTAAATATATACATATAGAAACACAATGGAATATTATTCAGCTATATAAAAGAAGTGAATCCTGCCATCTGTGACAATATGGAGGGACTCTGAGGGCATTACGCTAAGTAAAATAAGCAGAAATAGAAAGACAAATACTTTATTTTAGTATAAGCATTTAAAGCTATACATTTTCTTCTAAGTACTGTGTTGGTCACAACCCATCCATTTTGTTACAGTTTTATTGTGTAGTTACAAATATTTGTTAATTAAAATTTCTTCTTTGGTTCATGATTACTTTAAATATTTATTGCTAAGTTTCTGATTAATTGGAAGATTTTTCTAGATATCTATGTTAGCTGTCTATTTCTGCATTGCAAGTCACCTCAAAACTTAGTGACTTGAAAAAACACAAACTTATATCACAGTTTCTGTAGGTCCACATACTAAGCGTGACTTAGCTGGTTCCTCCACTTCAGGTTCTCTGACAAGGCTGCAATCAAGGTGCTGGCTGGGGCTGCAGCCTCACATGAAGGCTCCCCTGAAGAAGGATCCACTTCTTAGCTTGTGCAGATGGTTGTTGGCAGGATTTGGTTTCTCAACATCAATTAAATATCTTATCAAATTATAATTCCAATTACATCCCACTGACCTTGAAATTGTTGTCATATATTTTACTGCTACATATGTTATAAGTTTCTGAATATATTATTAATCTTTCATTACATAACTAATTATTTAAAACTTTAGAAAAGGAATTTCTTTCTTTTCTCTATTAATTCATGTACATCATTTCCACTTTCTTCATCCTTTTCTATAAATTCTGATTTCTGTATGATACTGTTTTCTTCAGCCTGAATAACTTCTTTTTCTATTTCTTGTAATGTCTGTTTGCTGGCTAGGAGACAAAATATTGTCTCCTCGAGGTTGAGGAGTTTTAAAGGCATAAGCTGCCACAGAGTTTTGGCTAGTTTCCCTACAAAATTGTGGCTTATAAGGGAGTCAGTGATTAACTTTACTAATGGAATTGGAACATTCAGCAGTGACAGGAGCCAGATCAGGATCAGTGACAGGTAGCTCGTATTGCTCACTCAGCCTGTGTAGATCATTCATCTCTGCCACAGTGACCAACAAAATGGTTGAAAATGCTGATTGATAGCCACAGGACAGGCCATCTTGTCGACCAGATTATTTGACAGTTTTCTCTGCAGCAAATTCTCTGATAGGTACTTTATATGATGAACAGACATTTTTGTGTTTGGTCCATTCTGAGTAATCCAGCTACATACAGCACCTCCAGATTGCTTTGTCATCCATTCTTCCATTTTCCTCTTTTCCTCAACAGTGTATCAAATTTGTATTTACTCTCTATTTCTTCTCCCATGTAAAATGAAAGCCATATGTACTGCTCAAAATACTGCTTATCAGGAGGGTTTTTCTTCACCTTGAGCCTTCATTTTTTGCATTTTTCCCCTTTGTTTTATGAGGGGGAGGTAATTAGGTTTATTTATTTATTTCTGTTTGGAGGAGGTACTGGGGATTGAACCCAGGATGTCATGCATTCTAAGCATTTGCTCTACCACTTGAGCTATACCATTCCCTACCCCACTTTGAGCATTTAATATCAATTTCAAGTGAAACTGCAGAGCAGCAGTTGTCTACTTTTGGCTGCTGCTGCTGCTGTACTAGGCAGATGTATTCATAAACCTGTCTGTATCTTTATTCCCTCCATCATACTGATTATTTTGGCTTTATACTTGTGTTACATTAATAAATTCTTGAATATATGTTTATAATCAAAAGCATTGGATTTTTGAGGTTTATTATTTTCTAATATATGAAAATAAGATTTAGCTGACACTAATAAGCTCTAATAAGCTCTAATATGTTGTATTTTCATTATCATTAAGCTCAAAGTGTTTTCTAATTTTTGTTGTGGTTCATTTTACCCAGGGGGTATTTAGAAATGCACTGGGTTTATTTTTAACATTTTTATTGATTTATAATCATTTTACAATGTTGTGTCAAATTCCAGTGTAGAGCACAATTTTTCAGTTATACATGAACATATATATATTCATCGTCACATTTTTTCTGTGTGAGCTACCATTACACCTTGTATATATTTCCCTGTGCTATACAGTATAGTCTTGTTTATCTATTTCTACAATTTTGAAATCCCAGTCTATCTCTTCCCACCCCCCCACCCCCTAGGCAACCACAAGTTTATATTCTATGTCTGTGAGTCTATTTCTGTTTTGTATTTATGCTTTGTATGTTTTGTTTGTTTGTTTGTTTCTTAGATTCCACATATGAGCGATCTCATAAGATATTTTTCTTTCTCTTTCTGGCTTACTTCACTTAAAATGACATTCTCCAGGAGCATCCATGTTGCTGCAAATGGCATTATGTTGTTGGTTTTTATAGCTGAGAAGTATTCCATTGTATAAATATACCTCCTCTTCTTTATCCAGTCATCTCTTGATAGATATTTAGGCTGTTTCCATGTCTTGGCTATTGTGAACAATGCTGCTATGAACATTGGGGTGCAGGTGTCATCCTGAAGTAGGGCTCCTTCTGGATATAAGCCCGGGAGTGGGATTCCTGGGTCATATGGTAAGTCTATTCCTAGAGTAATTTTCTGGCTACTTTTAGGTTTTGATTTTCTAGGTTATTTAATTTCTTCATGTCCAGAGACAAACTTTATGACTGTAATTTTTGAAATTTCTTGGGAATTGCTTTTTGGCTCAGCATATAATTACTTTTGAAGACTGTTCTATGGGCACTTTTTGCCATTGTTGGATGCATTGTTTCTTGTTTCAATCAATCACATTTGTTAAGGATGTTTAAACATTTTATATCTTTATAAATTTTTTGGTGTGTCCATACTCATGCAATTAACACGAGTTGTGCTATTATCTCCCTCTATTATTGCTTATTTACTTATTATTCCTTTCAGGTTAATAAGTTTAAAAATATGTTATAAAGGTAGAAGTCTATTATTTTTCCCTGATGTTAGAAAGAGTGCTCCTTTTCTGTGGAACCTTTTCTGGGTTACTTTATGCAATTTATTCCACTACCTCTTTTTCACTTTTTATTCTGTTATTTAAGATGTTTATCTTGTCAGGCTCTTACCTTTCACGCTATTTCCTGCATTGTCCATCCTTTTATCTCTTTCTACTTGCATCTGTATATTCTCTTCTAATTTCTCTTATCATTTACTAGTTCCCTATCCATATCTATCCAATCTACTATTAAACCCCACAAATAAATTTTGAATTTCAGTTTTATGTATTTTAACTTTCAAATTTATTTCATTCAATTTATTATCCACCTTGTGTTTTAATTGTTTGAACACACTAAGTTTATTTTGAAATGCTTTTTTTCCCATATTTTGGATCATCTATATTTATTTTAATAGCTTTTGCTTTTCAATTAGGTCTTGTATTTGTCTATAGTTTGTTACATTTGTTTTTTTGTGGCATATTTTATATTTAAAAAGTTGAGAAGTTATTCAAGGACTTTTATTATGCTTTCTTCTTTAACAGAAAATTTCATTTTGTTTCTGGCTGACAGGTAGGCTTGGGGAAATAAAAATCCCAGATAATCTAATCAGGAAATTAGATGAGTCATTGTGGGCTTGAGTTTCTATGAGCACTACTCTCTTTTTAGTCACCCTTACTCCAAGAGTAAAACTATTCATGGTCTCAAAGAAAAGCCTGGTTGTTTTCAAAGTCCTCTTCTTGATGGAATTTGAATCTCATTTATTGTCTTCAGGGTAAAACATTTGTAGGAACTTCCACTCAACCTTTTTAGCTTTTCATGTGTGGTTTTTACAATAAGCCCACTTTAGCAAAAAGAGGGCATCAAATGCAGGTTTTAGCTCTCTGGCTTCTCTTCTTTTCAAAATTTTGGCCCCACACATCCTTGATTCCCTGTTAGTTTTCTGATGACTTCAGACACATGCATTTTACATTTTTCTAGCTACTCTGGTGGCTCTTATGGAAATATTTGGTGCAAAACAACCCATTCTTGCTTTCCAGATGACAAATATTATCCCAATATTTAATTTTCTAGTTTTAGGACTGACATAGCTTACAGAGCATCACTGTGGGTTATTACATATTTTGAAGCAACATCCATATCAGTTATATTTTCAGTGTATTATATTTATTGAGACATAGAAATTCAGTGTCTGTGCTTTTGTAGACACCACTGATCTAGCAAATTCTTTTTCTTAATTCAGACAGCAGGAAACATTAGTAGTTCTTTGCATTCAGCTGAAAGGAACACAGAGATTATACATATGTATATATTAGTTCTTCAGTTCCGAGTCATAATTTAATCCACAGTAATCTGGATCATATCAGATAATTTTTTCAAATGAAAAATAAATTCTCCATTTTTTCCCCCTACTGGTAAGAGAGGAAGTGGCACTTAGATGTACTCTAAATCTTAGAAGTACCATGTGTGACATTTGTATTTGTTGGATTTCATCCATTTATTAGGTAAGCTGAAAACCACCAAAACTTTGGTGGGACTCTGCACAAAGTAAAGACTTCAGTTGGTTTAGATAGGTATTTAATGACTCTTTAAGGCCTGTATGACCCAGAAAATGCAATATTAAACTAAATATATGTGGAGATGCAGATGCCCAGTGGAGCCCCTTGTAAACCATTCTAAGGAAATAACAGTGGAAGCCCCCAGAGGTTTTATATAGAAGTAGGCTTTTGTTGGAAAATAATTCTTTTTTTGTAGAAATAGTAACTCAATTGATACTGAATTGAAATAAATGGACTGAATTAATGACCTGAAGATCATTATGGTTTCAGCTGACATAGATTTAGGCCTGATCAACAATGTCTGCTTCAACCCAGAACCACAGAACCGTGATTACTTGTTATTTCAAGAATTGACTGTCTACTTCAATAACTTCCCCAGTCCCAAAGCACTCTGCCTGTGAGGCTCAGGGCATCTTGAATAGATGCTCAAACAGCTAACAGTAAGAACCTCCATTGTTCAGGATATGGTTGGATATGTTTCTCTCTTAATTACAGATGAAATATTATTTGCCTTACCAAAGATTTCCTAACATGAAATTCATAAATTATTCACTATACTTTTTTTTTATTTTCAAATTACAGACTTTTTATGTATTTGGCATTTTGCTGCTCTTTTTTGCAAGATCCGAATCTTTTTCTCTCTAGGGATTATTCTGAAGAAGAAAACTGTCTAGAGGTTTCTTCATTTGAATTTGTTCCAGATAGTCTATAAATGGATCTATAATGACCTTATATTCTCTTTCACATAAAATAGTAACAAAAAAAGTCAGAGTCTGTGTCTGCATATATAAATGGAAGAATAATTTTTTCTGACAGATTAGCCCAGGAGATTTCTGAAAACCCAAACTTCTGCCCAGGCTGAAATTTATTCTCAATTGGTATCTAATCTTCCAGACATCTAATTTTCTCAGCATAGACTTATTGTTTGAGAAGTTTGTGAAGTTCCCAATTTTCTGAGATAAAATTGGGGAGAGGTAGAAACATGTTTTTAATTAAGGATGAGGCAGCCTTAAGGAAAAGCTATTTAAATGACCAGAAGCCTAAAGAGTCTACTATTGCCCGTGAAATGCTCAGCCATTGGCTATTCCAAGAAGTTAAAAATCCCAGAATTTCTCTTGTTAGGTGCAGAGAGAGATTAATGGCCAGAGATATGAATATTAGACTAAACCCTCTATCAAAGTAAGGTAATTTTTGGTTACCTTACCATAATTAACTGAGAACAGACACATTCAAATAACCAATTTCAGTGTTTTTAAATTTTTGAGTTTTTTTATATCAGCCAATAGTGGGCTCAATCAAGTTAATTTCCACTAATTAGGCCAGTATGCACACAAACAGCAGCTTTGTTTTTCTTTGCAGAAATTTTTCTAGCAGGTGAGAGTGTTCAACTGTCTTTGCAAGGCAGATGTTTTTGTTGTATTTCAGTGTCTTTATATTCTAGGCATCCATGTCAGATGCTTCTACATTTACCTGAAAGACTGATGTGATGGGGAGATTGTGTGGAAGTACAGAAAGTGTGACCATTTGAAATGATTTATAGATCCATTGCTCAGCCATACAATACTATGTGTTCTATGATCACACATAGATACTCGAAGTATCTGCAGTTACCCTTAGAGGAAGAAGCACTAATCTTTAAAGACAAAGGAAAAAACCCAAGAGGTGGGTTCTTGAAACAATTAACAAGGGATAATCACTGAAAATTCATCTGATATGTTGTTAAATATAGCTATAATCTTAAATATCTTATATTTTCATTGGATGAAGTCTCAGTTGAGAAAATCAAGCTAGAAAAAAACACAGAAATTAGATGGAATATTTGTATGTATTTGGTGTTAGTATTACAACATGAAAGATATTTATTGTCCATTTTCCCAAACAACAAAGAGAAATGTAGCATATTACAAATAAATTTGTGGATTGATAATCTTGAATTATGGGTTAATTATATTTTAAATGATATGTTAATATTTATAATTTCTTTTATATTTTTAAATTAGATAATTTAAAATTGTAGATCATGTCAAGTTTGCTACAGTATAAAGGAATATGTGCCCATTCTGTTCTGGCAGCTTGATATGGGCCTTTATATGCAGATATTTATAATTATCACGGCAACCATGTTTGAACATATTATTCTTTTTATCCTGAACTATGTCTATACTTTTTGTCAGATTGACAAAATCCAGATGATTTGTTCTGATACAATGTTCATAGTAAAGCATTAAAAAACATTAATTATCACCATCATTTATTGAGCCTGTACGAGGTGCCAGGGAGGGTTCTAGGTGCTTTAATTCCAATAAAATGATGGCGCTAAGCAGTAGGCACTGTTGAGATCCCAATTCTAAAAATGATGAAACTGAGGCACAGAGAGATTTATTAACTTGTCCAAGGTCACCCATTCAGTGGTGAAGCTGGGATTCCAACACAGGCAGTGCAGCCCCAGAGCTCACATTGTTCACTGCTGTGTTCTGTGCTTTCTTCAAGGATGTTTGGGATCATAAATAGGAACACGCTGAATGATAAACCTGTGATCACTCTTTGATCTCTGTAATTATCAAATCTCATTCCCACTGGCTAGTGTTTCTCCAGTGACAGTGATAAGGGTGAGAAATTGTGTTTACTTATGAAAATATGAAAGAAGAAATAAAAGTCAGCAGAGGAGAATAAGGCAAGACTGCACAAAAAGTATCACAGGTGGTTACACTCACAAGGGTTCTGAGAGCATCTAGTTTGATCTCTATCGTCCAGTGAGCACACTGATACAGACTTGTAACTACATTTAGAAAATGACCCAGACACATGTCTTCTCACACTGAGCTTGGATTTTTCCCTTGAGTGTGCTGCTGTTTGGAATCCGGGCACTGAAATCCTATTTTTGAGCACTCTCAGTACATAAGCATTATAAGTAAAACCATATCCCATTGTACTCTGCCTCTCCTTTTAGTGTCTATTTTCTCCTCCATCACTACTTAGCTCACCCCAAGTGTTTTGGAGAAAAAATACTAGCTGTTAACCTGCCAATGTAATAGTTGGTGGTAGTCATGAGTCATTTCAATTCTAAAATGTATTCTGAAATATGGCTATGTAGTGTATGTGTGTTAAGCATTGTGGTATAGGTAAACATTAAAAGAAGAGAATTATAACTCCTTAAGAACCTGATAGTCAAAGAGATGACATAATTGCTGCAGGGAACAACGGGCTAAGTATTTTGCAATTATTTGACACTGTCCAGATTCCAGGGCCTTGGACTTTAATGAGAGATTCATGAAGACCAAACAGCCTTTGAAATGGGAGGGATTGAATATCTAAGAGTTGGCTATCATAGTATTAAGGGAGTTAATCCAGAAAAGATGTTAGTTTTGATGCTGCCTGGGTCTATTGTAAAGGTACTCACTACAAATTTTGCCAACTCAAAGGACTGACTCTATGCCAATTTACTTAGAGTTTGTTGTCACCACTGAAGAGTAAGTTTCTAGAGAGCAGGGACCCTTACTTGCTTGTCTTTGTTGACTTCTGTGTCATGAACTGACCTAGTTTCAATAAGGTTCTATTAAAGTTATGACTGCCTCTTGGGTCTTTGACTACACTTCTCTATAGAAGATCCACTAAGACATAGAGATATAACCTCTTATTTGTGGTCCCAACAAAATCATCTGAGGAGAAATAGAACTGTCAAGAGAAGGTGTGATGGGCTTTTGGAAGAAGAATTCAGTAGATATTTACCAAATGCTTATTGTGTGCAAACCACTGTAGACATACAGACACACAGATATGCTCTGTAATGTAACAGATATATTCATAGTCATGTTCACAATCTCATTACAGGTCTGGGTCTCCTGATCTCTCATCCCTGACACTGGCCTCACAGATAACTAAATGGGACATAGCAACAATCTAACAGAATTTGTTCTCCTGGGCCTCACTCAGAATCCTGAGGGGCAAAAAGCATTATTTGTCTTGTTGTTACTCATCTACGTTGTGATGATGGTGGGTAATCTGCTCATTATGGTGACTGTCTTTGCCAGCCCCTCCCTGGGCTCCCCCACATACTTCTTCCTTGCTTATCTGTCCCTCATGGATGCAGTTTACTCCACTGTCATTTCACCCAAATTGATTAGAGACTTACTCTGTGGTAAAAAGACAATCTCCTTCTCAGTTTGCATGGCATAGCTCTTCCTAGAACATTTATTTGGGGGCTCTGTGGTCTTCTGCCTGGTGGTGATGGCCTATGATCACTATGTGGCCCTCTGTAAGGCCCTGCACTACTTGACCGTCATGAATTGGCAGGTTTGCATCCTGTTGCTGGTGGTGGCCTGGGTTGGAGGTTGCCTGCACTCCATGGTTCAACTTCTCTTTGTGTAACATCTCCCCTTCTGTGGCCCCAATGTCATTAATCACTTCATCTGTGACATGTACCCATTGTTGGAACTTGCCTGTACTGACACTCACCGTGTGGGTTTCACTGTGGTTGCCAATGGTGGAGCAATCTGTATGGTCATATTCATCCTTCTACTAACATCCTATGGGGTCATCCTAAATTCCCTTAAAACTCATAGTCAGGAAGGGAGGTGAAAAGGCCTGTCTACCTGCAGTTCCCACATCACAGTGGTGGAACTCTTCTTCATTCCCTATAGTTTCATGTATGTGAGACCTGTTTCCAACTTTCCCATTGATAAATCCATAACTGTGGTTTATACTGTCATCACTCCCATGTTGAACCCTTTAATATACACCTTGAGAAACTCAGAGATGAAAAGTGCTATGGCAAAACTCTGGGAGAAAAAGTTAACTAGGTAGAATAAGAATGTGTCACCCACACTGAACACATTTGTCACTAATCCTAAAGACAATGACCAGGCAGGACATTCTAACAATGGATGATTTAGCCAATTCAACAGACTCCACAGAGATGCTTTTCTTTATTTATACAAAAGCATCAAAAAAGTAGCATAAACTGTCCTTTAAGGCTTGAATCAATCTAATAGGCAAGTTCTGCAGGATGAATAAGAGACACAGGTCTTTGTCCTATTACAAGAAAAAATAAACTAAGTTCACCCTGTAACTTTATTTTTCACAGTTTATACTAAAATGGGACTATAGAAGGGAGAGTTGTGAAAAACAAGCTAACCTTCAAAATTTACTTTCACCCAAATTTTTGGGAAAACAATTGGGCTAATATTTAGAACAAATTTCTGAGGGCCAAAAGAATGGTTTTTAAATTTTAAAGTGTTAAAATTATTTTTTTTGGCACAGCAAATTTCTGTAGCTGCATAATGCATTCATCTTTAAGATGACTTCTGTTACTCAGGTCAATGTCTTTGAGTTTGTAGTGCAGGATATTCAGATGGGAGAAGTTATTGTGTTCATTTAAAGACATGATCAGTGAGCTGTTTTGTTAGATGGGATGTGGTTGAGATGAAAACAGATTCTGGTTCTTGATTAGAGGATAGAAAACCACACTAATCCAAGATGTCAATATATTTTCATGCGCTTCTTCACTAGTTATATGAGCATTTTTGCTGCTCTTCAAACAGTAGACAGAACTTCTTATTTTGTCTTGGAGATACTGAAGATATAGAAAAGAGATGTGTTATTTTGCATAAGCAGTGTATTCCCTAAAAGTCATATTCAACTTAAATACTTTTTACTTTCAGACTTAATAATAATTTGTTTCTGTGTAAACAGAATTTTGTTTTTCAATTTTATGTAAAAAAAATCAGGTTTTTTCTCAGTGTGCAGTCCCTTCTGGAATATCTCAAATTAGGAAGAAGATAGATTTGCTCTCATTGTATTATGGAATGTTATCTTGCTTTTTAAGGATTTTCTTTTCTAAAATAAATGTTTTAGAATTTTTCTTACTTAAAAATTTTATTATATATTTTCATGCATATCCATTAATATATGCAATTTATATCTGTTTTGTAGTATCTTACCTAGAATATGATCAATATCACTGAAACTACCAATGTATATTGCCCTGACTCCCTTCCTCTGCCTCTTCCCAGAGATAATCTCAATGCTGAACTCTTTGTTAACCACTGTTAAGAACAGTTTAACTATAGATGTATGTATTCTTAAAGTATATTATTTGAAGTTTCATGTTCTTTATTAAAATTACTCTGTGTAGTATGTGGCTTTCTGGATCTTTTCTCAACAATGTCAATTAACTTTTCTAATATTTGTTCATGTGATTGGACATTTCTCTAGTCCCACCATTTCCCCTGCTGTATGTTATTCCATATCTGAATAGACCATCCAGTCAGTGGTCATTTGGGTTGTTTCCAATTTTTGATAATGCACATGATGCTGCTATAAACATCCTGAAAGAATCGTCTTTCTGTTAAGTAGTATTACAAGTTCACAATCACAGATAGTTGCAATTTTCTTCTAAACCTGTATTATCAGGTGAATTCCTGTTAGCCATATGAAGCAGATCCGTAAGTCCATGTCACAACCAACACTTGATACTGTCAGATGTTTAATGTTTTTGAAAATCTAATGAGTATAAGACTATGACTGTATTATGGTTTTATTTTTCAATGCTTACTGCTACTGAATTTGAACATATTTGCATGTTTATTAAACATTCATTTTTTCTCATCTTCTATTCAACATGTATTCATGCTTTTGTCAGTTTTTCTAGTAGGTTATCATAAATTTATTGGAGTTCTTTAGGAATTCTCTGTACTAATTCTTTTTTTGTTTGTATGCATTGCAAAAGTCTTTTCCCAGTTTTTGGTTTTACTTTTCTACATATCTCTCATATATTTGGATGAATGGGAACTTCTAAATGTAATCAAATTTCTCAGTGTTTATGTGGATTTAAGTTAGCACTTCTATGTCTTTCTTATCATATCATTTCTACAGTATGGCCAGAAAAATGTCAATCTATATTGTCTTCTAAATATTTCAAAAGTTTTCATTTTTTAGTTTCCAACTTTAATCCATTGAACATTGATTTATATATATGCTGTAAAGTGCCCTTTTCATTTTTTTTCCAGTGTAGATAGCCAATTGTCTAAGCACCACTTATTGAATAATCCATCCTATCACATATTGAGTTTTCATTTATGTCTGATTCTAGTTCTGGTTTATTTATTACTGTCAACTGATTAATTTTTCTAAACTTGTGTTTATTTATGTAAGTTTATAATAAGTTTTTATGTCTGATAGGACAAGTCTTTCAATCTTTTTTATGAAGTGAAAAAAGTCTTGTTTCCACATACATTTTAATTCAGCTTGTCATGTTGAAAAAAAGCCATTGGGATTTTTATATTGAAATTGCATTGAAGCCATTAACAGTTGACCCTTCCAACACCAAATATAGCATAAATCTGCACCCAATTAGGCCTTTGATGTTCTTAAAATTTGAAAAAATTCACAAATATTCTTTCATATTTTTAATAAATGCTTTCCTATGTATTCTTGTTGTTCTATTCCACAGCATTACTGAACATAGATATTTATAAATATTTCTAACTTTTTATAAGCAAAATTATATCTTACTTTATGTCAATAATTTGCTTTATTTACTTAATAGTGAAGTGTTTTGCCATTGGTACATTTTTGTGAATTGCTTTTTCATATATTTCATCCAATTTAATTGGCATGTTCAAAATGTTTTATTGACTTAGGAAAGATTTTATGTTTTAGTATAAAACAAAAAATTTCTCCTAGATAGTGTTTTGGTAGTGTGGAAGTGTTATACTTTTAATGTTGTTGATCACTATTATCAGAGTTTCTGCCTTTTAACTTCAATATTATATAATAATTTATAATTTTTTTCTACTTTACTTATGTCTTTGTATTTTAAAGCATTAAGTACACATATGTGCACACATGTGTGGGGGAGATTTTACAGAAAGTGAGAAAATGTATGTGTATGTTTGTGTGTGTGCCTATGTATAAAGAATTTAAATCTACTTTGCAAATTGTTATCTGTTACCTTAAAACAAAATTTTCAGCACAGTTTCCAAAAATCTTACCTACTTACCTAATTTGATATGTCATGTTTACTATGTTTAATGTCCAAATGCTTTTGTATTTATTTGTAGGATATTTTCCTTTGACCAGTTGCTTATTCCTAAGCCAATACTCCATCTTTTTTAGTTCTTGTAAGTAGATTTTAATATCTGCTAAGAGACCTATAACTCAATACTCTTATTAAAGACAAGATTTTGTGTTTTGAACAATTATTTGTCATGTAAATGTTAGAATAATTTCAGAAGTTGTAGAAACTATGAAAATTTTGACTGACAATATATTAAATGTCTAATTAATTAGGAAAATAATTGATATCTTGTTCACATTGAATCATTCTCCATGGAAATATGAAAATATCTGTGTTTATTTAGGTCTTCTTTGATATTCTTCAGTAATTCCTTTGTTTTCATCATACAGATCGTTCACATCTTTCTTTTTTAATGTATATTTTATAATTTGGATTATACTTATGGAAAATATTTTTCCACATTCTATTTTCTAAATAATTATAGCTAGAATTCAAGAAAATAACTAAGAAATATTTATCAATTTACTCTTGAATTCAGCCACTTTACTGAACTCTTATTTAGTATGAAAGATCTTCAGTTAACTCTTTTGGGTTTGCTAGAAAGATAATGTTATCTTAATGATTTTTCTTTCTAATAACTTTCTTCAAATATTTTATATCACATTTCTCCTTAACATATCATTATATTACTTGATATAGGAAAACATGGGGTAATGACTGTGAATAGAGAAATCTTGATTCATTTTTAGCTTCAATGGGGATGTGTTCATTAAAAATTATCATCCCCACCCTGTATGTCAGTGTCCTGATGGGAACAGATACCACTCTTCAAAGGAACTACTGAAAACTATTTACAAAGAGTTTTCAAGATCAAAGAATTTTGGGGTCTTTGATTTGCATTTTCTTATTATTTACTGATGTTGAACATTTTTTTTTCATATGCTTCTAGTTTTTTTGTTATGTTTTCTTCAGAGAAATGTCTATTCAAATCCTTTTATAAAATGTTAAACAAAGATTGAATTGTAAGGCTTCTTTTATCAGATATATGGTTTTCAAAAGTATTTTCTCATTCTGTGGCTTATCTTCACTTTACTGATTTTTATCCTTTGAAACCCAGCAGTTTTAGCTTTAATGAAGCTAAAATTATTTACTTTTCCTTTTATTGTTTATGGTTTTGGTGTCATATCTTAAAAAATACTGCATAATTCAAGATTATTAATATTTACTCATATTTTATACTAAGAATCAGTGGTGTTGGCTCAGATTTTTTCTTTAGTCCATTTGGAGTTAATACTGTACATGATGTAAGGTAAGTTTCTTAATCTGTTAAGGCTGCTGTAACAAAATATCACAGACTGGGTAGTTTATAAACAACAGAAATAGATTTCTCAAAGTTCTGGAGGCTGGAAGTCTGAGATCAAGGTGTAAGCATGGTTGGGTGAATGCTTTTTTCCAGACTGCAGACTTTTATTTGTATCCTCATGTGGCAGAAGGAACTAGGAATCTTTGAGGGATCTTGTTTAGAAGAGCACTAATTCCATTCATGAGGGGTCCTTCCTCATGTTGTAACCATCTTTCAGAGGACCCACCTACTAATACTATCACCTTTGGGGATTAGGAATTCCACATATGGATTCTGAGGAGACACAGAGACTCAGACCATAGCAGTAAGAATCCAGTCTCATTCTTCTATCTGTGGATATCCAATTGTTCTAGAACCATTTGTTGAAAAGACTATTCTTTCACCTTTTGACTTGTCTTGGCACCCTTGTCAAAAATGAATTGACCATAAGCATAGGGATTTATATCTAGACTCAATTCTGTACCACTGAGCCATCTGTCTGGCCTATGTCAGTAACAATATCTTGATGACTGTATTTTGTAGTAGTCAGGAAACCAGGCAATTCTTTTTCAAGATTGTTTTTGATGTTCTGTCTCCTTTCCATCAAACATCATGACTCTTTCCTCCTAAATATATCAGCATGTATATACTATAAGAACAAAGATATTTTCTTGCATATATACAGAGAATTATCAAATTAAGTATAACATTTATACTATATTACTGCCAAATATATGCCCATATTCAAACAGCACCAACTATTCTAATGAACTCTACAGTATTTTTTTTCCTAGTCCAAGGTCAAATCTTAGATCATTTATTGAATTTGATTGTTACTTCTCTGTAGTTTATTTTGACCTGTTCCTCAGAACTTCTGTGACTTTTTTCTGCATTAACATTTTGAGGGCTATCTCCCACTTGCTTTGTAGGATAACTCTCAATCTGAATTTGGTAATTCCCTATGATTAGATTCAAGTTATGCATATTTGACAGGCTGCTACAACATGCTTCATCTTTGCCTGCACCTAATTATTGGTTGATGTAAATGTACAAAGTTCCAGCCAATTTGCCTTGATTTGGGACATCTTTGAGACTGTCCTGACCTTAGCACTTCTTATATTGACTGAGACATTTGTTGCAACTGCACTTCTTATTGGTTTCTTTCTCTGTTCAATCGTTTTCAATGTTTTGTTATAAGTGTTATTCTCCAAGTCATACACCAATAAATCTTCATACAGATCTTTGTGTCAGAAACTATTTCCTACAAAATCCAACCCACAAAATTTTGTAACAGTTTTCTTTTTCTTCCTGGTTCTTTTGGAATGACCATGAGTTAAATTGTAGTGATACTCATTTTCTGGTATATTTTTACTGTAGCTTTATATGGAGTTACACTGATTTTGCTTTCTCTTCATTTTGAAGTCCTGCAGTAAGCCTTCTATGTCAACAGGATAAAAGTAGATGGTTTTGGGTGTCTTACAAAATTTCTAGTTCTGAGTAGACTATTTTTTAAGCATAGTATTTTTTTAAATAAGAAAAGAAGCATTGTTGTAATTTAGTTTTTGTCATTTTTGTTTGTTTCCTCAGGATCTCTATTTCTTCTTCTTAATTCTTTCTTTTACTTTACCATCTTTTACATTAGCTTCTTCTATTCCTCTTCATCCTCATCTCCCCCAGAAGTGATGCTCTTTTGAAAACATCATCTTAGCTCCTACACACTGTCAAGTTCTTTCTCTGTACACTCTGACTTGCCAGATCGCAGATCTTTTTCTTTAATGATTTAAAAGTTGTGTGTGATTTACTCTTTAGTAAATGTAAGTAGGGCTGTGGTCTACCTTCCTTGGGATTGTTACTTCCTTATTCTGTTCTCTGCACCCATTTCAGGTTTCCTTCACTCTCCTCTTAGGCTTGGACCATAAGCTCCAGAGATCTCTCTGCTGGAATTTGATGTTTATTTCTTTAGGGTTAATTTGAAATTTGTGTATTCTCAGTGACTTATTTATGCTGTATGTGTTAGTTATGTGTGATCTTATGTGCCGATTGTATTGTATTGCATATTGTATTAGATTATGTGTACAGAATATTGTCTATGCTGTTGTGTGTTTTGTTAGGTAGTTTGTAGAAACATTCAGATTTAGGGACCTGCCATAGCTAAATAAAAGACATCTAAATTTAGCTTTTAAGTTTTCCTTCTTAGATTAATTTATAATAATCTCTTTCAAATTATAAGTCCTAATTACCTGTTTCTGCATTTCTTTTTAAGAAAGATTGTTTTCTTTCGGAAAATGTTCTGAGTTGAAATTTTGTATGTGGACATTATTTGAGCTAAATTGAAATTTTATTAAGTTGATTAGCCATAATCTCCCTCAGTAAATCTGCCATACACAAAGTCTTCATCTTTTACTTCTCTCCAGTACCATCTTGCTTTTGAGGATTTCAAGTATACACTGGTTAAATGAAAATAAAAATTCTTGTTTACACAACCTTATGTTTTTGCTCTTAATAAATGACTTACTCTTTGGTATTAGAATGCAATTTTCCCTCTTAATTCCCCTAAAGTGATTGGCAGCAGAAGCCTCTGAAGATATACAATGTGCTGGTAGGATTTACAGAAGATCTCAGTTCTCTAGAGCATGGTTCCTCAGTGAATTTAATCTTGAACAAGCAGCCCTGGGGACAAACTGTTTTAACAACTCTGAAGTGATTTACTGTTCATTGTTGATTAAGTGCCCAGTCATAGCTTCTCTTACCGGGGGGAAGATTTCTCCTTGAGTAATAATGTTATGGTCAAAATGTAAAATATAAACCATTACTTTCCTAGGCATGAATCATATTAAAATAATCATATAAATGCTTAAAAAATACCCCAAGTAAAACCTATCTTTTTAATTATTTAGCTCTCTGCATTATTGACTGAAATATTATTAAAGGTTTGTTCAATTAATTTGGTCAGTTCAACATAATAATGCTTTAAATTTGTTCTTGATATATATTTTCAGTGACAGCTTTCAAATTTGATGGCTTATCAGTCATATCAACTATATATTCCTGAAGCCAGCTCTGAATAATTCAATAATTTAAACTGTAAAGTGTTTATAAAAGTTGAAGAATATGGTCATGTCTTGTGGAGGCAGAGAGATATATGCTTACGTGACAAAGTGATTAAATGTATCCTGATCTTCTCTCTGCAGTCACACGAGGGTTGATGTGATGGAAATCCTGCCTCACCTTCATTGAACTAAACCTTCATCTTCGAGGACCAAAGAGAATTGGTGAAGCCTGGATTTGGAACAAGTGACTGAAGAAGAAATAGAAAACTCAGGTAACAAATTCACAAAAACTCTTCCCTTTGATGAGAATAGGGAAAACTGAGTTACTTGAAATAAATTCTGTATCTATCTTATGAAGCATGTTTTATCATTTAACCTCGAATATTTTATGACAGAAGTTCCAGGAACAAAACAGTATGAATGTTTACTCTATTCTGTATAATACTGTTGGAATAAATACAATGACAATAATTTTCTCCAATATTTTGTATTACAATTGTTTAAATGCAAACTGAAATACAGACTAATCATAGCCGAGCATAACAAAGTATAGCAGGACATATATATGGTCTTCACAATAACCTTTTAGATTGTTTTATATAATTTAGGGAATCTGACAATTACTTATTTTGCATGTTAATATATTGAAGATAATAATAAGGATTATGATAGCTCTTTACAAATTGTTTTCTTGTTCATACTATTTTTGAATGTTCTTGTGAAATACCAAAAATTATGATTTTGGACAGTTTCTGTCCGGTGTTATTCCTTTGAGCTTTTTCACTTATGTTCTCATAAATTAAAACTTTTTTTTCCTTTAAAATAAGTTATTGGATCTTGGTGGACAAAAGGCTGAAATGAGATGCTCTTTACTCAATCAATCCTGCAAATACCTCTGCAGGCTTAGACATAAAACCCAGCATGGAAATAATACTTATTTCACAATGAGGTCAGAAATGATAACTGAAACCATGGAATCCTTAAGATAAGCTACCTGTGTAAGCAGGGGAAATGGCTGAAAGCCTAGTAGAAGGCTTTGTGTTGGAGGATGGTGATTGACGTTCAGAAGGCTTAGCAGAGGTCAAGTTGGCAATGTCAGGTGTTTCCCCAGGTTTACTTCATTCAATTAAGCTGGAACAACCTGCTCCTGTGAAAGACTTAGTGGCTTTCCTTACACTGGGGGGGGGCCAGGCAAAGGGGATGCTTTGTTTCCTCTGTACCAGAAGCAGTGTCTGGGATAATTTTAAAAAAAGGCATTGAGTTGATTTTCATGGAGTCTCTGTGGGAAACTTCTGCACAATATAATGGCTGAGTGTGCTTACTAAATACATTTAAAAGAGACAGAAGGTGTAGGTATTTATCTACATGTATAAGCCAACCATTGCAACCTAAATTCTTTTCAAACTTAGGTTGTTTCTGAATGGGATGACCATTTGTGTGTCTGCCACATGAACTGAGCTGGTTTTCTTCCTGTTTAGTCTAATCTACTGTTGATTGCTTTGACCCCTGCCCAGTTGAGGGACAAAATGCTCTGGGTTGAGGGCTTTCTTAAGAGTGCCTATGTTCTCAGCACAAGGTTGTTTGAGCTAGGTAGACTTCAGGGTAGAAAAGTGCCCTAAATTGCTTCCTTAAAAAGTAAGTTTCATATCCTTGACGATTTTTTCTTTTTTCTTTGTGTGTCACTTTTTTTCCTTTTTGAAATTTAAAAAGTCTTCTTTTTTAGCTAAAGTAATTATTTTACAAACATGAGTGAACTTTGTGGGGGAATAGAAATGGGACATACCCTGACTGCAGCAAATGATCAGATTACAGAGATAAATTGATATATGAGAGTTTCCGGAATACTGGGTAATTACAGCACATACCTTCAGGAAATTCACACACATGCACACAGACACCCATTCATGTCCCTGCATATGTGTGTGTGATTATATAGATTTTAATTGTAAGAAAGATTTGGGAGATAAAACCTATTTTTAAGCTGAATATCACTAATGCCATTATCAATGTGCATACCATTTATGATACATTTCTGAAAATCATAATCCTAATAACTTTTCACTAGTCAGATACTGGGCAAAATAAATATGGACAAAAATGATTTCATCCAGTAGTTCCTAAACTGGCTAATTTTTGGATTCACTTGGACACAGCCAGCCCTCCTAAATCACAATCTTCAAAACTGAGATCCAGCAATCTATAGTTTAACAAGCTCCCCAGATGATTCTCTTAGTCAAATTTGTGGAGCCTAAAAAGCATCAGTTTAGGATAGTGTCACTGTGTTCTGATCAGTTCGATGTTGAAACAATTGTGCAGTTTACTGAAGAACCATTATGCCTGGTTTTTGTGATGCAAGTGAACACTGTAGTCCAAAACTGCCTCATTGGTGCTTCCCAGTATAGTCCCCTGACTTAGGCACTGTGAGTTCCATTTTACAGGTGAGGGAACTGATATTGTTAAAATAATTGATCATAAAGTTAATAATTAGGAAAACCAGGATTCAGTCCCAAGCTTTCTGGCTACATGTCTAGGACTCCCAGCACATTGACTCCTGGTAGCCTTGAGGCAGAACTCTTTAGAGGACTTTTCCAGTAAGATCTCTAGTTTAGATCTAGCATTTTGTCATCCCAAATAACTTTTGACAGTGTTGTATCAGTTTAGAATACATTTATTGATTTGCTATATGTCTAACTTTGTGTTGGATGATGGGTTAGGCCTCAGAGGGAAGAGTTTTACCCTCAAAGAGTCTTGTTGGGGAGGAAAGATTTACTTGGGATGAGAGATGGAAGCAGCAGCTTAGAGTGACTAAGTGTACCTTGTGGACTTTCAGTGCAGCAGCAGTGCAGAGAAAATGATTTTGGGCTAAAATTCCGGGGAAGACTCCAGGAGAAGCAGATTTCAATTGGGTCTTCAAGAGTGGGGTTTGGAAGGTTCAGGGGAAGACATTATAAGGATGGGAACAGCAGGAACAAAGGAGTGAGTGCGTGGATGTGTTTGTGTATTTACTCACACTCACTGCGTAAGAGAGGACCGCTTTACCTGAGGAGCGGGGAGAGCGCGGGAACAGCGAGCAGAAGGTGGGGTCTTGGCCCATCCTTCAAGGTGGCCAGACTCCACAGGGCACTGAGACTGTCGAGTTAAAAGGTGCCTTTTGGAGTCGTCGCTCTCTGCTTACAGGTGTTATTTATTTTTCTCTCATGTATGCACTCTCGGCCCCCAGAAAATACTTTAACATAATGCTCCAAAAGCCTCTGTCACTGTCCAGAATCAAATTAAGCACAGCAAATGTGACCATCGCTCTGAGACACACATGGAATTTGGGAGGTTGAAAGACACAAAAGCCTCAGCATAATAGGCAGATAATCAGCAGGTTCCTGGGATAGGACTAATTTTTCTCTGGCTCTTTAGTAACAGGTGGTATTTATCTAAGCTGACTGCCCTGGGCAGCTGGTTCATGGGTTCTCTCAGCTGGACATCTCCCCATTTAGTCCACCACATCTGTTTCAAGCAGCAAACAAGAGCCTTTCTCATCTTTAGTATCTCCACGTGGGGATCTGGGGGACAGATGAACCATTCAGCTTCCAGCAGTAGTGTTTCATGACATCTGAGGAGCTCATCTGGCCTCCTACCAGAAAAAAGAAAGGTTTTAGGTTTAGAGGTGGGCTTTGTTGTTTTTTCTTTTTTTTCCCAGGGAGTGGATTTTTCCTGTTGGGTTGATATCTTTTGAAAAAGAGATTTTATCATGATGGCTATCATGTGATCAGATTTATCTCCCATTAAAACACCCTTTCCTTGAAGCATGCACTGACATGACTGTGGCTGTCTCTTCAAGCTTTTATTGTACTGCATTAAGGAATTGTAGAATAATCTCATGAAAGATTGATCACTTCCTGTAAGCATCTTGTACCTGCAGACAGGCAATTACTGAAATATGTCTGAAAGAAAACAATGAAGCACGTTATAATGTATCGGCCAGGTATTTTTTGGCAGTGTGACTACAAAACTTGCTTGGGTGCCAACTTTTTTGGAGCCAAAAAGGACTTCTGTGCTGAGCTAGTGGATCATAGTTTGATTTGTATATGAGTAGCAATGCTTTCTTTCTAATGATAGCCAAGACTTTGACACTGCACACGTATTTCTCTTGAGGCTGTACAAGTGTGTGTTTTCTTATGTATTTCCCTGTCTAAACTGAATGGTAAATCAATCATTTGGACTAGATTCAGTCCTGGCAATTTAGAGAACCCTATATCCCCAATGCTGAGCCTGCCAGATAGTAGGTACTCAGTAAATGTTTGATGACAGACAATCTCTATTTTATAGCTGTCAAGTGGTTACAACAAAAGAGTATGATTTTAGACGATGCCATAGCCTCAGTCCTGAAAAATCTCCCTAACCGGTATAGAACTGGGTTCACCACCACCTTAACTCAGAACTTTCTGTTTACCAGTGTCTGTGCTAGAGGCTGGAGATAGAAAAAAAAGACAAGGTCCTTACTTTTAAGAAGCTGAGATTTCCTGGTGAGGGAAATATTAATACAACATCCACAACAAAAATGTTTATGTTTATTGAGCACTTTTGTAGACATTTAAGCCCTTTGTATATATTGAATCATTTAATCCAGAATGTCTTACTGACATTATTCTAGTTTTTAAGATATGTAAACTGAGGCACAGAGAGTTGTACTTTTCTGTAATTTACTCAAAGCTAGTAAGTAATGGAATTGGGATATGAATAAAAATACAAAGCCAAACATTGAATCTGTGGAGTGCTCTGATGGAGTAAGTACAAAGTGCAGAGAGGAGGCCCCCTCACCTCAGAACAGTGGGGTCAGGGGAGAGCTTCAGGAGCAGTTGATGACCAAGCTTTTTCCTCCTTAGCTCTACTTTCTGGCCCTGGGAATTGGAACATCTGTTTCTCCTCAGATCTGGTCCCAGTTCTTTCCATGTCCTTTGCCCCCAGCAGGGAGCACTGTGCTCTATGCTGTGACATCTCTCCACTGATGTCTTACAAGTTATTCAACTTTCAGCAGCTCTAATTATGTCCTGCTGTATGTGGCTCTGGAGTCAAACACACTTAGATTTGAATTTTGTCTCTTCCGTTTACAAGTTGTGCAGTGTTGGTCAAGTTACTTAACTTCATAGAATTACTTATACTCATCTCTGTGGTCTATTTAAAGAATTAATTGAGATAATATGTGTAAAACATCCATTATATAGGTGGTGCTCAATAAATGCTAGTTTTATTTCTCTTGTATGCCCATTTTTTGCCTGTGTTTCTCCCCACACCTAGCATTGCTCCCCACAAATAGATGATTAATACATGTTTGTTAATTTCACTTTATGGGAGAAGAGAAGTAACTTATGCCAGTGTTATATTATTAGATCGTCATATACACATCTTCCTAGGATATTTTTCTTTCCCCCTTCCTTCCTCTATCTGCATCTACCTTCCCAGCTTAGTTTAAATCCTACTTGTCTTTCAGGTCTTGGCTTAGATCGAATCCTTTCCAAACACTTTTCCCCTCTGAGTTAGGCTCCCTTTCTCCCTGCTTCTGTAGCTCCCTGGGTAATAGGGACTAAAAGGGCCAAAATTTATTTTTTTTTAATTGAAGTGAAATCCATACAATATAAAATTAACCATTTTAAAGTGCATAATTCAATGGCATTTAGTACATTTACAGTTTTGTGCCACCTCTATCTAGGTCTAAAACATTTTTATCAGCTCAAAATAAAACTTTGTAGCCACTAAACATTCATTCCCTATTCCCCCTTCCATTAGCCTTTGGCCACCATCGATCTGCTTTTTGCCTCTATGGATTTACCTGTTCTGGATATTTCCTAAAAATGGGATCATACAGCATGTGACCTTTTGTGTCTGGCTTCTTTGACTTAGACTAATGCTTTGAGGAAATAGCACTCCTTTCTATGGCTGAGTAATATTCCATCATACGTACATAATATATCTTGTTTATTCATTAATCCATTGGTGGACATTTGGGTTACTGTGAATAGTGCTATCATGAACATTTTTCTGCAAGTATTTGTGTGCTTGTTTTCAGTTTTGGGGATTATATACCTAGGAGTGGGATCGTTGAGTCATATGGTGATTCTATGTTTAACTTTTTGGGCAACCACCAGCTTTATTATTTTCCAATTTCAAAATGGTGCCCAAATCAAACCTAAAGACAAGCCCAGAAAGCCCAATGCTGGCAGATCTTGAAGGCTTTGGTTCAGGGAAAAGACGTACCAAGAGTGGTAGATATAAATATTTTGTAAAAATAATTTCGCTTGTGAGAAAGAAAAACAATATAGACCAATCTGACTATGAGACATTCTAATGGGGAAGAGAGGAATAACCAATCCTAACCGAGCTCCCTAGACTCCTCCCAAGACCCCTGGGTTAACTCTTAGTAGCTGGGCTGTTTAAGATTTCACTGTTTATCTGGATTCTTTGGGTTTCACTTTAAAGAGCATCAATCCAATCCTGGTAATGATAGCACAAAGATCTGTCTACAGAGTATAGAAAACTCAGATTCTGACTTAGCAGATAATGGGTGTGGCAGAGATCATGCTGGGCACTGAAGCAGGTGCAGTTTGGGGAGGATTTAGATCAAGTTTGTTTTTTGTTAGTTCCTTCAGTAGAGGAAACAATAATTTAAGTGAAATTGTGATGTTTAGATATAAAATTATTAACTGTGCTAGGAAATGCATGATTATACCACATGCGTGCTACAGATGGGTAGAGGCATAGGAAGAAGCAAACACCTCATGTGAGGATTATGAGAGAAAACTTCAGCAGAAAAAGGGAACTTATGCTGTTTTGCAAGATATGTAGGATTTATATCTAGAGAGGAGCAGATGAAGGTCATCTCCAAGAAGGAAATGGACTGAGGCTACTAAGTTTGGCTGTGGTTTGGTCCTAAACAGGTTTATTGTTTCAACAAAACTGAAAACAAAACACATAGCACATCACAATCACTCCAGATCAAGTGAACAGCACATCTGAAAAGGGGAATACATTTCCTTAAGAAAAAAAAGAACTGAAATCTGGGTTGGAAATTGTGGCCACTTCAATCTGATAAAGGGGGTTTACTGCTTAAGAACCCCAAGCAAGGGGACTGAATTTCTCGAAAATTGTCTCTGGTTTTAAAACAAGACGTGGAAGTCATCTTAAAATTTCTACTTTCTTCTTATATAAGTCTTGGGAGTAATTGCAAGTGCTATCCCTGCTGAAAGTTAGTGCTCTCTGTCTCTCTGGACCAGAGGTATGAATCTCCCTCTGATAAATTGTCTGTCTAATTACAAAACCAGTAGACTCTTTAATTCTATAATTGGGTTACTTTCAGCTCATGATTATTAGGTATTCATTTTGTTTCTCTTGGAGGGGCAAGCTGGAGAACTAAAACTGTGTCAGTTGTGGACTGGAAGTAATAATCTATGAACGTGCTGAGAAAGAAGTGATGTTTTCTCCTGTAGTCTCTAGTTTCCACCTAGACAAGGAACTGGACATCTGGTGCTCTTAAATCATGATTTCTGTCATTGAAAAAGGATTCTATTTTTTCCACTTGGGTAATGTGTATATTTTCATTTATGACTTTGCCTAGTCTTTGTGTAAGGGAAGAAATTGTCTTAGGCAAGCTTCTGCTGTAACAGTGGGATCAGTCTAGTCCTAGGGGGAATAGAGACACAAGATGCTTCCTTGAAGCCTAGAAACATATCACCTTGCATCTAGTTAAAAAGTGATCATAGTTGATAACTGTATTTTACTTTTGTGGTTCTCCGGGAACATGTCTATGATCTGCCTGGATAAAATCTGGATTCACATTACAGTACCTTTACGACATTGTGTTTTACAGGAGCCTGGACATTAATCACTTACTTACTTTCCCTGGTAACCTAAAAACAGCCCAGAGGCAAAGGAAGGAGCAACAGTCTAAGTGGCAGGGTGGGTTGGAAAAATCCTTTAAGGAGGAGTGACTGCTTGTTGCTATGGCAGCTGCATTCTGTGACATTACAGGCCTTTCCCACTGCAGCTTCATTTAGGGATGCTACAGAGTGCCAGCTTTGGACTTACACAGTCTGAGGTTTAAACCAAGGCTCAGTCTTTTTAAACTCCAGTTTTCAGAACTGCAAAATGGGAATAAAAGTATTACTGACCTCTCAGAGCTTTCATGTGGATTAAATGAAATAATGTACATGGTGCATGGAGCAAAGTGCCTGGCACATAATAAGCTCTCAGTCCACGGTGGCTGTTGTTGGAGTTCTAGGATCATATTCTGTGTCCAGCTCATAGGTCTTAGCAACTTTTTCTTTTACATTCCAATTTTAAATGGGAAGTTTCATTTTGCCAATATGTTCCACACTTTTTTGTAAACATGTGCCTTATTTCAAAGTTTGGAGAGATTTATGTTTCAAAAAAATGGCTTATATAGATCATATGGGAATTTATAATATAGCCTAGAAAATGTATGAAAATTGTATTTATATCAGCCAAATTAATACTTGAAGGAAGGAAAGGTTTTCTTTGGCACTGGGTTAAAATTGTCTTTCCCCCCTATTTTTATTGAGATGTAATTGACATACAGCACGATATAAGTTTAAGGTGTACAGCATGGATAAAATTTTCAACCACTACTAACTGATAGAGTTTAAAAACCTATTTAAGTACTATCTGGTTGATTTTGAGTTGTCCCCTCCTTGTCATTGACTCATTCATTTATTAATTTATTAGTGTTTAAGACCTAAAGGTTTCAGGATTGTAATAAATACTCAGTTTTCCAAACTTATGATTTAAAAATTGTTGGTTAAATAAAATTTAATAATTAAATGACAAAATCTGGAAATAGACCAAGGCTTTTTGGCCACCAGATGATCTTCCAAAACAAAATGATGAAGAATTAAGAGGAATAAATTAGGAGTGTATAGATTTCATTTTTCTTAAAATACACTTTGATTCAAAAATTAAGGAAAAACAGGGACAAAATTTTTTGAAGCAGCTTTTAAAAAAGATAAATGTTGGGCTGAATACAAAGTAATATCAAATACAAATATTTACATTTTAAACAATGTTGTCAACTGCCAAAAGATTTTTTTGTTTTGTTTTTAATGGCAATGAAAGGTTATATGTCTTTCTTTACCAAAATCTGCTTTCTTCTTCTCTTTCCCATATGATTAAGAGAAGGGTATATCCCCCAGTTGTGATATTTTGGCACTTAAAGAACATTCAAGTACTAGTTTTCCCAGAACTTTGGACATTCCTCATCAGTGATTTTGGTGTGTGCATAGATTTTTAAAAAATTGACCTTTATGAGAGTTAGGGAAAGATCGATGTTTACCATATGGAAAGACAACAAAACAAGGTGAAGAAATGATATATTCTGGCTTTCAAAGGAAATTAAACTATTGTGTGAATAAATGAATTGTTTAAAATATGAAATGAAAACCCCAAAACAGAAAGAAAAAATTCCTTGGGGAAAGAAATTCTAAGGAAATCTGCATTGTTAAAATCCTGGACTAGGGGCTTGGAGATTTGGACACCATATTTCCAGGTAAAGATTAATGAAAATTTTCAGAGATCAGAAACTATAGAAATGGCACTTTAAAGTCTAATTTTAAAACTTGATAATTTTGTTACTATAGTGAATGCTGTTTTCAGATTTTAATTTTTTCTTATAATAGGAATTTTTTTAGTAAAGTATTAACTTTCTTATTAATTAGTACACATCAGTACTTTTAATAATTTGGGTTTGTACTTTTGAGTATTTTCTGTAAAGTAATAAATAAAAATGCTTCATAATTGTCTGAACTTCAAATAATTCATAAGGCCATCACGTTTCTGTGAGTCTTGTCCAGAATAGGTTCATCTTCCACATATACATAAGGCAAACTTATACTTCTCAGAGATTGAGAGAATTATTTCCTGCCCTCCCCCCAACTGCAAATAGTTCTATTTCATCTTGGAGAGCTACGCCCAAACCAGGTTTTCATCTGAGGAAGCAGCTGTTACAGAATTGTTAAAGAGAATAAATACATTTTTATAAACAGATGCTATAAAACAGTAAACAGTGTAAAATATAATTGTCTAGCCTAAGAGAAAAACAACTGGGTTGTCCTAGGGAACAAAGAACTTTGCCAAACATGGGAAAACTCTGTGAGCCAAGAAAAGAACAACAACAACAACAAAAGAACAAACATAATCTTTTTTAGACTATTAAGAATATATAATTGTGAAAGGAAAAAGTACCCTGCAGAAAGAGTAAATGAGAGTATGGGGTCATATCCGAGACTCTAGCTCTTCCTCCAAGCAGGGAAATGTCACCATATATATTGGTCATCTCCGTGAAGGCCACGCCTCATACTTTTCATGGTCTGTGTTCCCCATGAGTCTCAGTTTACATCCTGTAGCAGCTGGGGTTGAATGAGGAATTTCCTTTTTCTCAGCAGCAGTTAAGTCTCTGCCTAGGAGCCACCTCTTCATGAAGGGATAACCAGGTAGTGGCAGCAAGAAAGAATTTGAGGAGAGAAGACAATCAAAACCATAAGCTTCAGAAGAAAAGGATTCGGTTTTCCCTTTATATCCCATCCCCCTGGCATGCAAGCATATAAACAGAAATTTCTCCGTAAAATTGCTCCCTGGGTCCATGTCTTCAGGCAGTCTTACAGTTGAGCCTGTCTTGTAATGAAAAGGTTTCTCTGATACCATGGAACATAGCAAATGCAGGGCCACCTATGATGGATGGTCTGTTACTAAATCCCGATCTGTTGGGATTCACCATTAGGTGAAACAAACAGAGGAAATATCTGCCAGCATGACATTTGGTACAGGTTACTTTTTTAAGGAACATTGAGTAGTTAAAAAGTGATTTATATTAATGATTTGGTATAATTTATACCATAATATTTTGTCATTGTTAATTTGCATATATTGAATCTCTCTAACTAAATTATATGTTTATTAGGGATCTTACCATGCTTTATTATGAGTATTTACTTAATGGATAAAGGTTTGTAGTTGATGGTGCATGGGAAAATAATTAATAGCAAGACCTTGGGCATGACTCAGTGAATGTTTAATGCCTGGAAACACATGACGACCGGTGGGTACTGACTTGGTCTTATAATGCTGAGTAAAGTCTCATAGAATTACATTAAATGAGAAATGAAACTTGACACTTCTAGCTTCAAAATTTAATTTTGAAAAAGGGGATCATCGCATCCCCCAAATGGCATATGTCTGCTGACTAAGAAGTACAAGATGCTGTAACTAAATCCTAAAAGTGAAGGCTGAAAACAGAAATAATTGGAGAAAAGGAAAGAAAATTGTGTTTGTAAAGTCAGCAACAATTAATCCCTGTTTTTTGATCAAAGGCACCTAGACACTACCTAACTCCATTCTAGCTTTTATGACTGCTGCAAAGGAGTGTGCATTCTTATCTTACTTACAGTGTTAGAGGATGTGTGTGTACACAAACATCTCCTGAACACTTGTCCATTTGTTGGAGTTGCCTGTTCTCTGGGCTTATTTAGAAGTCTGATTTGGTGTTAGCTAGCATTCTTTTGGAAGCTACACCCAGCAGCCCTCGGACTTACTACAACTGAAAAACAGACTTGCTCTTTTGTATTTTGTATTTCATGCTGTAGTTATAGCCTGTGTAAAAAATTCTCTAGCGCCAAGTAGCACATTTCCAAGTGTGTAGCAGATGCTGCAGACATCTTGCCTCTAGGACTCACATTTGAGAGGAACAATCTTAACCTCCAATATTTTTGTCCCTTTGTCCCCCTATGTCATTTATACTCTTCATATCCTGAACACTTCATTTTTGAAATAAAAATATGATCATCATAAATATGTATCCTCATGTTTCCTTTGGAAAGATTAATGTCAAACACTTATTTGAGAATTTATATCCCAGGTACTTTGCATATATAGTCCCTACAACAATCTCTTCAGAGTGAAATAATATTATCCTTGTTTTACAGACAGCAAACTGAGAACTCAGGAGGGGAAGTAGCTTCTCTAAGACCTCAGCACTAGTAAACCAAGAAATCAGGATTAAACTGAAGCCTGATTCTAAAGCCCTTGTTCTTATTACATGACTCTAGGAAGTGTCATTGGTTCAGGCTCATCTTGGGAGTATGTTGAATGGAAGCCTTTGTGATGTAATTTGCCTGTGAAGATCCTCTGTTAAGTTCTTCCTCTGTCCAGGTACCTATGAGACACTTCTTTTATGTAAAACATTGCAACACTGGGGAAGGGATGGAAAGTCACATTCACAACCTACTATAAATTAGTTAACTGAATTACCCAGCAGGACTCTGAGAATAGGATATAGGACTGATGGGTTTTAATACAGAGTGGTTCAGGTAGGGAAGTTTTCACTAAAAGGGATATAATTTGAAGCTCAAGAGATTTTGTGGGGTCTAGTTTCGGCCACCAGGAGTCAGTGTGCAGGTGCTAGGTAAAGGCACAAGGCTGCATTGGGAAAACAAACTTGGATCAAGATGGAAAATGGAAGTGGAAACTCTTTTTCAGTTTGTAAGACTTGACAAAGAGCCTCTGGCAGGTAAATCCCGAACTGAACAATAAATCATAAGTTACTTAAGATTAAGTACATCTGAAGACCTGAACATATATCTTGCTTAGATGAAGGCAGAATATACCCACCATTATGACTGCTAACAAATGATGATTTTAAATGACAGTGTGACTAAGTTATAGTACACGGAAAGATACAAACAACAGTCTTCTCAAATTTATTAAAACTTCCCTTATTGGTTTCACTTTTGGGTGATCACTTAACAAGGAGAAGAGAGAAGGGTCAACGGAAAGAGGAAGACTAAGAGATAGATTTTATAAATTATCAAGATTTAAGTACAAGCATCTCATTTTTTAAATGAGAAAAAGTACTCTCTTAACGTGTTAAGGGTCATTTCAATCTTTTATCTCTTCATTCTTTAAGGCAAGACAAAGTATACAGTAAGAGGAAGGCATTCCAAGTAATGGGAATATTTAAGAAAATACATAATCCAACAAAATCTCACATTCAGTTTTATTGATTTCAAATACTTTACTCTTACCTCAGCTCATGTGGGAACTATTTTGCTTGGTTGTCCTAGGACTATTTTGCAACAAATATTTGCATATTCTTTTCTGTAGACATAGCTATTTGGACATTTTTTAAATGTGGTTTGAAAATTAAGACAGTTTAGAATTTTTATGTTAAAATAATTAGCAAACTGGGAGTTATTTAGATCTATTCTTATTTTCCTAAATATAAATACATTCATTTCATAGTTGGAAAAACATACTCAAAATGGTTGTTTGCATCCTTCATGATTTAACAAGAGCATTCATCTGGGAAAGAAAGTTAGTAAAAGTTCATTGCTGTCTACTTGGAAAGCCAAAGCAGCAGATTTTGCCCTTGGTGAGATAATTTTACAAAAGTGGGAACAAAAAATGAGCAAGGATGTCTCACAACAATTACTGTGTCAGATGAGAGCTTATCTCTCTCTCTTATCACGTATATGTATATGTATATGTATATGTATATGTATATGTATATGTATATGATGAACTTAAGAAAAGAGGCCCATGTTCCAAATGACTGCTTATAACCCAAACACACACAAAAAAACAAAACTGTATCAGAACATGTACTATCATAAAAGGTTTCATTTGTGTTAGTGGACTTTGAGTGATGCCTTTCTAGAGTCTAAAAGTACAAATTATCTTCTGGCTAAATATCTGCCTGTATTAGCTTTGACCAATTTCATATAGGTCTTTCAGCACTGGGACTTAACATTCTGACCTAACATTTAATGTGTTAATCCAAATTTTAGTCTGATACCAAGACTCTCTGTTGTATTGAATCAATTCAGGTTAATTCAGAATTATGTTGCTCCCACCCAGAATCAATAGACCCACTGTTGATTCTCTCCAAAGCTGACCACCCAGTTTTGTGAGAATCTGCAGTGAATTAGAAAATCTGTCATTGCTGGGGAGACTGGGCAACTCAGATATGGTCTGTCATTCTCTCTGGTCTGTGCAATACCCACTCTTTGTCTACCGTCTCCTAAATTAACCTGGCATAACTGAATCTGCCAGTCAATGAGATCTTTATTCTCCTGGAAGGAATGCCTTGCACACCAGTGTTATTAAGAAATTTCTGGACAAAGTTTAGTGGCTGCAGAATAATCCAAGTTTCTATTAAAAAGCCATCTGGGTAATTAACAGCACATTTGCTCTCAGCCTCCTCCCAGTTTGTCCATTAGTGGCATAAAAGCTCAGGACAAAGGGTAGTGTGGTTCAGATATATTTTACAAGAATTCTTCAGGAAGTTGAAAACACATGATAGTTTTCCAAAGATACATATGTTTATGGCTCTTAGAGCAGCAAATAGGCAAATCCATGAGCTTTAAACTGAAGCTTTCTGCTGCCACCAGCTATTTAAATTAAGAAAGCTGATATGGAATATTGACAATCTACCCCTAGAATTGACTAGCAAGCTGCTGGGTTGCCTACCAAACATGTATAGACTGGAATGTCTCCATATTTAAGTTAAAAAATAATTCCCTGAATATTTACAAAGGTGAAAAAAAACAGTACTTTTATATCCTTTTACCTGGTGGTTGAAGGCTTTTCTGGGATCTCTTTTTAATGTATTTTCATGAGTAGTAGCCCCAGGCAGCATATTTCTGCACCATTGCCAAATAAACTCTGTTTTTCTTATTGCTGCTTTCTCTGTTAGTTTGCCTTTTTTCTTAACTGCTTGTACAGAGAAACTTTGAAGTCCTAGATATTTGAAGATAAACGTTAAAAACACTTCTGGAAAGTTAAATGAGGATTTAGTGTGTTTCTTTCTGTCTTTTGGATTTATTTTCAAGCAGTGATCAGCTAAACAGCACAGGAACCTGGAATTTATAGGGATTACATTGCCACAGAGTACTTGTGTGTGTTTTGGGGGATGTG
This sequence comes from Vicugna pacos, assembly GCF_048564905.1. Lineage (NCBI taxonomy): Eukaryota > Metazoa > Chordata > Mammalia > Artiodactyla > Camelidae > Vicugna > Vicugna pacos. The sequence goes on along the minus strand of NW_027328726.1, from coordinate 2,647,735 downwards.
GTGGAGTTTGGATGGGGGCAATGTTAAGGTTACAGCCAGTGTATTTGCAAATATACTCCAGTAGGTTGGGAGGTTATGAGAAAGAGAAAGAAAGAAATAGTAGAGAAGTATGTGGATGCAGAGAGAGAGGAGAGGGGGAAAAGAGGAGGGTACAAGGGAGGGGAGAGAAAGAGAAAGAAAAAGAAAAATCTCTCTTAGATAAAGGTCTGTATATTTTGGAGGTCTCAGATCCTGCAAGGCATTAGTTTTAGGTACATTTTACTATGTGTCAGGCTAAGTACTTTCATGGATGTTTCATATAACTTTTATAACAGTGCTATAAAGTAGGTGCTATCATTTTTAGATGAGGCTTTGAGAGGTTAAGGTCACACAGCTAGTAAGTAGTGGAGCCTCCTTGTCTCTCTGGCCTCCAGTCACATCCCTTTGCTCTCTGGCTGCCTTTCTCTTTCTCAAGCACACAGTTCTTTGGACTTGGTAGCCCTGTCACCTGGAGTGCTCTTCCCCTAACTCTTTCTATGACTGGGCATTCTCTGTCCAGCAAACGTCCATTTAAGAAAACATGCTTTGGAAGGGACCCACCTGAGCTGAGTCCTAGCTACATTTATTCATTCACTCACGCATTCATTTGATACTTATTAAATGTCTATTATGCCCCAGTCCCTGCTGAAGGCAAGATGGGGGAGAGAAAATATTTCCAAACTTTTCCCTTCAGGGGCTTACAGTTTTGTTAAGGGAGAGAAACAATCAAATACTCACACAGCTGCAAAATTATAGCAATTCCTGAGGAATTAACTCTTGGGTTGAGCCCTGAAGGATGACATGATGTGATGGAGTCAGAGAGAAGAGGAAAAATGAAGTGCAGGCTGCAGGCAGCTCAGACCTGGTTCCAGGAGAGTGTGCGGTGACTGTGGCTAGGTCTTACAGAGCAGGGCAAAGTAAGATGGGGCAACCTAGGGCACATCACAGAACCTTCAAAGACAGACCATGAACAGTGGGAGATCACGAAGAGTTGGGATATAGTTGACTGCCATGACCCATGAGTTGCATTCAGTGGATACGGAGAGAGAGGGCTGAATGTCCCTTGCCATTGTATATAAGGGATTTGAGCATCTGCTGATTTTGGTATCTGCAGAGGGGCCTGAAACCAACCCCCAGGGATACCAAGGGAAGAGTGGTGTACTTTGGTAATTCCCTTGCAGAGAAGCTCTTCCCTTTTCTTCCTTCCCTCTCCTCCTCTCCCCATCCCCCCTTCTCTCTGCACCCAGACTGCTGTCATTCAGGAAATGACCTATCATTTCCTCTCCTGTTGAGATTTCATTGTGACTTACAGTGGCACATTTACCCCAGGACACCTTCAGCATCGTGAGTTCAGGAGAAGGTCTGGAGGGCTCAGCCAACAGTGGTCACCTCTCCTCTAGGACAGCTTCAGGTATGCACTGCTCTGGCCCAGCAAGCACATGAAGGAAAGCACAGCTTTATCCCTAAACTGAATTCTGTTTTAGAAACATAGACTCTGAGAGAAGCCAAGGAACAAAACTGTTTAAATATCCATTTGTGACTAAATAGTTTTTCAGTTTCACTGAGTTAGGAGGTCAGCTGTCTCAGCTACCGAAGTGTGAGGGGGACAGAGAGTGAGAGGCCTCAGGCCCTGACAGAGGCTGTTCCCAGCCAGGAGGGTTGGGCCTCTCCTCAGCAGAACAAATATTTGTTAGCACTTTACACAAGAATACTCTTGAATGCATTATATTTACATTGCAAATGACCTGTAAATAGCAAAGCGGTTATGTGTACCTGAAATTTGTTATTTGTTTGAAGACAACATATAGATAGAGGATGAGAGAAGTGAGTTTTGGAAGCGGGAGGAGTGCCACAAAAAAGCGAACACCAAATCCCCCAGCAGAACCTCTCTTTGCCAGGGTAGATAGTTAAAAGGACACCTCAAAGTGAATCCCAAATGAATGCTCCGTCCAGTCTCTCCCTTGGCAGGTTAAGTGTACCTAGACCTAGAAACCCAACTGACAGTACAAGTTGTCTCTGAGAGGAGTAAACTGACAGCCCCACCCTGGCTCCCTTTCAGGGGTCTCTGGAGCATCCTGGGGTGTTCTCTTCCTGTAGGACCTCCCAGTGCTCAGGCCCTGTGGCCTCTAACACGTTAGCAACTTCTGGAAGGGAAGAGAATGCAACCCCATCTGCTGGAAACAATGTGTCTTCCCCCCTTTCAAGAGCTAGAAATGTCAATATAAGCCAACATTCTTGGGTAGTTGAGGATCATGTGTAGAGGGCATTTTCCTGTATGTTTTTGGATCATGCATTTCCATTTTAAAATGAAAAAGAAAGAAAGGAAAACATTTTAAATAAAGAAGACTTGGCTTGAGAAAAGAGGAAATCTTTATCTCTATAGAAGGATAACAACACTTCACGTTGTAAGGGAAGGTACTGCAGTCTTGTCTCTGCAGCTTTAAAATTGTATTTACATATATTCTACATAAGGGTTACCCTGCATGGTGTGAAGCTTCTGAAAGTATCTCTATCACTCTTCCAAACCAGTCCCCCAACTGAAGCATGAAACCTCATCATTAATAGATTTTTCTAAATGCTTACATTTTTACTTGTTTGAAAATTTCTCTAGAGATATGTTTAACAAACATAAAATCCATCCATTTAAAGTGTATAATTCAATGCTTTTTGTGATGTTCACAGGGTTATTCAACCATCATCACAGTCTAATTTTAGATCATTTTTGTTCCCCTAAAGAGAAAATCCCATAACTGTTAGCAGCCCCCCCATTCTTTTCCACCCACTCCATCCCCAGTGGTAGTCAACTATTAATCTCCTTTCTGTCTGTATAAATCTGCTTTTGCTGGGCATTTCACATAAATGGGATGATACAGTATGTGGCCTTTTGTGACTTTTTTTTTCAATTGTTATATCTTTAAGTTTCATCCACTTTGTCACATGTATCAGGACCTCATTTCTTTTTATTGCTGAATAATATTCCACCATGTAGTTATACCACGTTTTATTTTTGATTCATCTGTAAATGAACATTTGGGTTATTTCTACTTTTTAGCTCTTATGAATAATGCTGCTTCAAATATTTATATACAGGATTTTTTCCCTGAGTGGACCTGTATTTTTATTTCTCTTGGGTAGATACTTAAAAATAGAATTTCTAGGTCATATGGGAACTTTGTGCCTAACATTTTGAGGAACTGCCAGACTGTTTTCCAAAGAGCTACACCATTTTACTTTGGCACTAGCAAAGGGATTTCAGTTTCTCCGTATTCTCACCCATACTTGTGATTGTGTGTTTACTGTTTCTTTACGTTAAACATTATTCTTCCTTTACTACTATTTTGCAATTCAAATCCCTGTCTCATCCCCTTTCCTTCCCTTCCTCTATCAAGTTCCCAACATGATAGCATGAATTCATTTATCAAATGGCTTTCTTGTGAGAGTGGGTTGTTCTTAACTTCAGTGCATCTCTGCACCAGGGTGGGCTGGGGAGAAAGTGTGGGAAGGGACCAGGCACCAGAAGAAACACGAGGCCCGTGGGGCTTTGTGCACTTCACAGACTTTTAGCCCAATGCCTGGGTGGGAGACAGGGTCGTGGAATTTTGATCAGTAAGCATATCTCTGGATCTTTGAAGAAGCAGTGGGAATTGTATTAGCTGTCTCTATGGCTAAGTAAATTTTCAAGGACTTCTGGAATTCAGAATGATCCAGCTTGGTAGAACTCTGCTTGAGATCTCTAGTCAGTCACTGCCCACTGTGAGACAGAGGTCTGAGGACTCTTTGTTTACTGGTCCATGTTAGAAATTGAGAACAAGAGTTGAGAAATGTTTTTAATAATATGATACTGTGACATCCAAGCAGGATGAACTCATGACTGGTGAACTCATCTCGTTAAATAGGGTTCAACTTGTTCACATGTTCTTTGCTCATTGTCCGATTCTCCTGGTGAGTTGCATGGTGGCCTGAGCTGCGTTCTAGACATACGCAGTAGAACCGGGACAGACGGGAATTAAAAATAAAATTAGTCCTTGGCCACAGTGTGAAAGCCACTGTGGTAAACTAATGCTTTTCAGCATTTTCCTTCCATCACCTGCTTTAGACTTTGATGCAGGAGTGGAGGGGTCCAGGGTATAGGAGAATAATGGTAATAGTGGGCGTTACCCAAGCACTCACAGGATGCTCGGCTCTGTGCTTTCCTCACAGCAACTAATTGAACTGATATGATTACTATTTCCATTCCAGGAAACTAGGGGAATGGAAGAAGTACTGTCTGCGGGTGGGTTTCTATTTTGATCATAAGTCAGTCCTACCCCAGCTTAAGCCCTTCTAGTCAGGAGGGTCCTGATTTGGATCCTGGTCCCCTCTCCTCACCTTGGCTCTCCCTGTCTTGGCCTCTGGCTCTGCCGGCCCTGTTTGCTGGCTGATTGACAGGATCCCAGAGAAGTGGGGAAGTCCTGGGGGCAAGGGGTGGGGATGCAAATAGGAAGAATCAAGGCAGAAAAAAAGCAGGAAAGAGCCCAGAGGAGTGAAGAAGATCTTGGCCAGAGGTCATTCTTTAAGAGAAGAATTGTGGCAACTCTTATGGAAAGTGGAAGTTGGGGGGAATAAATATAAAGGACTACATGGGAGGTAATTGCCCATTTTGTTTCTCCACAACCTGAGGGACAATCCATGGAACTATGTATGCTTTTGGAATGAGGTAAGTATTTTCCTTTTGCAAACGTGGTCCTGGGTGAGAGCAGGGCAGGCTAGTTGGCATATTTTGACTTAGATTTAGATGACCCAGCGCCCTTAAGACTCGTGTAGCGTGGGACATGCAGTATACACTAGAGAGAGGGGAGCCTCAGAGTTCTGTCTGGTATTTCAGGAGGGCTGGAGTGAGGGGTGGGAAGGGGAGGGAGTCTCCCTGCTTATTCTCTGCCCACAGAGTAACCACATGGGTGTGGAACACTTTCTTCCCTCCCTGCTCCACCTATATGTCTGCAAAATGTTACCCTGCAGAAGTCTGTTTTGTTATTTTGTTTGTTTTTTTTTCAAAGCCAGGATCATCTTTGCTCCATGCAAATTTTCTGAGGCAGGCTTGTTCTAAACACCTTTGCATTGTTTTTCATCAAAATAATTATTTTAATGATTTGTAAAGTGGTCTTATTTAGGGATTGGAGGTTAATGACCCATAAGAAGAGTGGCTGACCTTGACCCTACTTCTGTAGGCTTTATCCTTAAGTTCATTTCCATTCAGTGAACATCGTACGGCTCCTCCTACAGCTCTACACAGATGTGTTGGTCATTTAAAATCGCTTACCAAATCGATGCTTTCAGGGAAAACTGTTCTTATACATCCATCCTTTCACGTTGGCCTGCCAGATAGCAGTACTGGCTGTTCTTCACTGGGTTTTCAGTTAGGTTGCTAGAGACGAGATGTGCTATGTAGAATGTTTAGGAGACTTTCCTGAGAGATTCTTTGAGATGCATGTTTGCCAGCTGGAGAAGACATCAGTCTTTCCTAAGTCAGATTTTTAAATTTAAAATGAAATGTTTTGCTTCTGGGGATTCTCCTCCATGGGATTGTAAAGTGTCCCTGTGTCCATGTGTAATTTATTCAACAAGAGTTTGTCTTGGGAGCATCTCAGTGGATGGGAATTAAGACTCCTCTGTTTCAATTCCAACCTCATCAGTGACTTCTGTGTGACCTTAGGGAAATTAGTTAACCTTGGATTTTATGTGATTCAGAATGAGGATCAGACCATTGCCTCATAGTCTGGGCTCAAGACTCAACAAGGGGCTGAAGCCCAGTGTGATCCCCAGGTGAAGGCTACTAAAACCAGGCTTGTGCTCTGATGTGGAAGGCCCTCCCCAAGTTCAGAAATGCAGTTGTTAAGCTGTCAGCCTGCAGTCCTGTGGGGGAGTTTATTGTATATGAACAATAATTTAGAGTTGAGGAGTGGGTCATGATTTTTAAATGATGTTATGTATTGAATCTTCTTATTTGATTTTCTCCATTCTGGGGAAGGCAGGATTTTTTTGTCATCTCAATTCTATACATTTAGTTTAGCTCAGGGAACTTGAAAGTGGAGTTAGACGTTAAAGGACTCAGTAGTAAATAGGACATGGTACATTCTTCCATAATCTGGCCCCATGGAATGATAGTTCCTATGGCAGTATTTACACTTTCAGTATAAACTACCCTTTGGTCATATCTAGAATTAGAGTGGCTAAGTTTAAATCTTGGCTCTGTCACTCAGTGAGGAACCTTAGGCAAGTTACTTAAGTTTCTCTAAGCCTCATTCTTCTCATTTGTAAAATGAGGATAATGAAAGTACATATAATTTTGTTTTGAGGATTAAATGAAATTATATATATACTTAGTATGCTACCTATTATATAGTAAACTCCCAAATACTGCCATTTTATTACATTTTATTTTATTATATATCAAGTTATGCCAATATACCATCAGTTATTCTCCTTTTAAGTGTATATTTTAAATATATGTAATGCATATCAGTTTATTTATATATCAGAAAAGAACAGAAAGAAAATATAAAAATGATTTGTGTTATTTCCACTCAGATGATTCCTGTTGACATTTAAAAAAAAAAAAAGCAAAAAAAAAAACCCCACACTTAAAAGGTAGGAAACAAAATTAGTAGATATGTTTCATTAGTAGGTTTGGTATCATTAGAAAAGAAGTGTATAAAATGGAAGGTGGGACCCTTCTCCTTTTATGCAAGACAATTCCTATTATCATTTAGGTATTTCCAGAAAAATATGTACATTCCCACATAGATGCATCAAACTTTTACCTTTTCACACATAAGATATCATATGAAGCACACTGTTCTGCCATTGATGTTCTCTACTTCTGTGTCTGGGAGCTTTCCCCCAGTGAGCTATTCACGTCTCTTACCTGCCCTCCCAGTGTTCCATCCTACAGATATATCACAGCTCAGTTCTCTCACCTGCCCTCCCAGTGTTCCATCCTACAGATTATCAAATTTTACTTCTCTTACCTGCCCTCTTAGTGTCCCATCCTATAGATATATCACAGTTCAGTTCTCTTTCCTCCCCTCCCAGTGTTCCATCCTACAGATATATCACAGTTTAGTTATCCTGTCGTGTATTAGCGGACACTGGGTTGTTTTCAGTTGTAGCTGGTTTGCAGTTTAATTACCCTTCAGTGACTGTCCCTGTATGCATGTCTTGGGGAACTTTTGCAAGTATATCAATAATGTAAATTCCTAGCCCTGGGCTTGCTGAGTCAGGGGTTTTAGCTTTGACAGTTACTTGATAGATCCTTTTCTACCAATTTACACCAATTTAACACTTCCACTAAAGGCCACTTCCTATGCCCAGTTGCAGGAACTTTGTATCGTCCAAATATAAGCATTTTCAAGATTAAAAAATGGCATTGTGTGATTTTATTTTTGCTAAGTGAAGAATGTCTCTTTCTGGTGCTGATTTTATTTTGAGTGAGGCCAAACAGCTTGTTCTTTATTTACTGAGCATTTGTCTTTTTTTCTTTACTGTAAACTGTATGTTTTTATACTTTGCCCATTTTTCTATTAGACTATTTATCTTTTTCTTATTTACTTGTGTTACTTTAAATAATTAAATGTGTGGTTTTAAGGGATCTATTAAATCATATGTAATTTTAATTACATCTCGGAATAAAAATTTGCTTAGGAGATGTAGAAGATAAAAATTGTGTTTGCTAGCTCAGTATCTGTTTCCCCTTCTGAAAACAGCCCCCAGATTTTTCTTTCAGGAAACAGCATGTTTTTACTCCACTCATCTGGGGTTTCTCTGGATCTGAACACATGAGCTAGACTTGCTTACCAAATCCCTCGAGCCCCCCTGGCCACAGAGCAGAGACAGAGACCCACATCTGGCCAATGGGAGCCTTTCCATGACTTTGCCATATTTATTTGAAAAGAAGTGCTCTTTCTCTCATTCCACTGCAGTTGTTGAGAAGGATAGAAAGGATGCTGTAGGAAAAACAGAACAGTGGAACCTTAAGTCAGGAAGCAGAAGAAGGCAAGCATATAATCAATAATCATCTCCTCTAATACCTTATAGGTAACGTTGGCTTGATTTTGGAAGTTTGATATGAAAGAAAGACCTGAAGATATGCAAAGGCAAGTGGAAGAAATGCTATTAAGATGATTGAAATTGAGAATAATTCTGGCAGATCTGTGAGTGTCAGGCAACAGTTTATTCAAGAAGGGAAAATATGTGCCTGTTTTGAGTAACTGCACTATGTAGCAATTCCACTCTTGGGCATATATCTGGAGAAAACTCTAACTGGAAAAGATACATGCAACCCAGTGTTCCTAGCAGTACTATTTACAATAGCCAAGACATGGAAACAACCTAAATGTCCATCCACAGATGAATGGATAAAGGAGATGTGGTGTATAATATATACAATGGAATATATAGTCAACCATAAAAAAGACTGAAATATTGCCATCTACAGCAACATGGATGGACCTAGAGAAAATTAAATTAAGTGAAGTAAGTCAGACTGAGAAAGGCAAATATATTATATCATTTATATGTAAAATCTGAAAAAAAAAATACAAATGAACTTAATTACAAACCGGAAATAGACTCACAGACATAGCAAACAAACTATGGTTACCAAAGGGGAAAAGTATGGGGGATGAGGGATAAATTGAGAGTTTGGGGTTAACATATACACACTACTATACATAAAATAGATAAACAACAAGGACCTACCACATAGGGCAGGGAACTAGGTTCAATAACTTATAATAACCTATAATGGAAAAGAATCTGAAAAAGAATATATATGTATATGTATAACTGAACACTTTGTTGTACACATGAAACCAAAACAACTACATTTCCATAAAAATAAGTTTAAAAAAATAATCCTGGCAGAGCTGTGAATGCCAGGCAAGTTTATTCAAGAAGGGAAAATGGGTACTTGTTTTGAGTAACTGCACCATAATCTCTATGTTGTGAAATGGCCAAATCTTAACAAAAGGCTGGTTTAATAAATATTAACCTACAGTCTAATGGACAGACTTCCTGTGCATGTGATTCAAAGTGCAGGAGTCTTTTTTTTTTTTTTTGGTAGAGTCACACACATTGATAACTACAGAAGTGTTTGAAATTAAGGATGTCTCTTATTTTCATTCTCTCATTTTTTTCTCCTTCCTTTTCTGTATTAACTGGGAATCTGGGATTTCTATTTCACAATATGTCAGAGGGTGAGGTACTACCACATTACACATATTTTAATAGCCAGAGTCCAAGATTAAAAACATGTAAAGCCAAGACGTAAGAGTACAGTTTCATAATGCTGCTTGCTTTTGGCTTTGAGCACCAGTTTATGACCATATTCCTTTTGGCCGGAAGTTTAACTTTCAGTAAGAAGAGGAAAGTGGTGAAAATTTGTAAGATAAACTCATAATATTAAGCTTCTAAAACAAGAATTAGCTAAGTGGAAAAGCATCAAATCTGCTCAGAGTAAGTAAAGCTTGTAATTCATATCCACTTAAAAATGTTTTTCTTTTCTTTTTTACAGTGTGATAGTAGTTGGAGTGACAGATCAGCAAAATTCAAACCATACAATAAAACCAACCACACTGATTAAAGAGAAAAGTTTACCCAATGTAGATCAAAATGATTTTCTCTCTTCAGGATAAACTCAGACCAGGACCATATGGGCTAAATTCTGACCAATGGGCCATGGACTGAATTGAAAGGGGAGAGCTGCATTGCCTTTTCTTCCTTTGGGACTTGACTGTGAGATGAGGCTGAGGACCAAGACGGCCACTTACTTATTGTCTTTTATAAGTTCATCTATTTTGAAGGAAGCCATTGTCCCAAATATGCCTTTCTCCTTTTCCATATTTTTTATTGCTATGTATAAAAATGACTGTAGGGTCTGGCATTATTGGGAGTGAAACATTTTAAATATGTGAATTTTCTAAGCTACTATAGATCAAAACTTTTACACTTCAATGATTTTATTTTACTTTATTTTTTAGGGGGTAAGTTTAGAGGAGCTACTGGGGATTGAACACAGGACCTTGTGCATGCTAAACATGTGCTCTACCACTGGGCTGTACCCTCCCCCCACATTTTAGTTATTTTTAAGAGAACATTTTGTAAGGGATACTTTCACTTCCCGGTATCATTACTAGGACTTATCATTGTTCTTTGTGTCAATATAATTCTATGTCCATGTAACAGCCCTCAGATCTGACTAACAACATTGCTAGCCAGCCATTGTTGCTGCATCCAAGAGCGACCCTTACTTTTTCTAGTTTCAATCCTCAAATATGAAGTGGTGTATATACCTGTAAATCAGTTAGGGGACATATTTTTACAGCAAACTTTGGGCCACGATGTGTTAGTATACCATGAAGAGGGTTCCTATGCGGAGCACATAGTTGAATTAGACGACCTAAAAGGGCTTCAGTGACTTGTCCTTCAATACTTGGTAAGTAGAATTCTTTCCCATTTCCTAGACTAGTTTCCTTCCTCCTTGTTGCCTGGCTACTTCTTGTTCATTCCTTTGCTCTTAGCCACTTCCTGTGAGGGACTCTCCGTGACTGCTCGGCTAGGTCTCCTGTGCACTCGTAACACGTGGACTGCCTGCAGCATCTCTTAGTGTGTCACATTTTACTGTCATTTCTTATGTGATGTCTGTGTTTCTCAGTAGAGGCCAGACAGGCTGGCTTTGTGCACACTAAAGTTTCCCTAGAACAAGCACACCATGCTCTGAATGTAGCAGGTGTTTTACAAATATTTGTTTAATGAGTGGTTGAACGCTTTGTACTTAAGATGAAGTGACTGTAATCCCTGCCTCACTGGGCCACATGGCTAGAGTGAAGGCCCTCCAGGGCGGCCCAAGAACAGTCACATTGGCAACAAAATGCGGATACCTTTGTCTTCAGAGAAAGAGTAGCTTATGCTACAAACTTTGATGTGTAAGAAATGTCACTTTACATTTTATATGGATGAAATTACTTCTATTCTCTAAGTTTCCTTCCTGCCCTGCTAGTGGGATGGCATTTAAAACTCCATCGTTATGGGAGCTTGTTTCCTTTTCATGATTGTACCAAGAATCTGGAGGGCTTGTTTGCTTGGTACCTGGAGAAGCAGAGGACCTCTAATCTTCAGTCCACCATTGTTGCCACTGCTATTGCAATCATTCAGACCCACAAACTGCTTCAAAGGTAGGCATCTGGGCTGTCAGCTGGTCAAAGGGGACCCAGGGAAATCTCTCTGCCCTCATAATCATCACCTCTGAAATCCTGTCACCATCCTGTGGGGTCTGATCATCTCTGCTCTCTTCCCTGTCCTGTGAAATCTCTCTCTTAATTCTGTTGAAAACATTTGCTTGCTTCCTTCTTTCCTAGGCCAGTCATCTCAAATAGTTCTTGTAAAGAATGATTCTGTAAAACAAAAGCCAGGAAAGGTGGTGAGCTCTAAGCAGTTTCTGCTTTATTCTTCAATACAAACACCTCAAAGGAGAGGGTGCCCAGAGGCCTAGCTATTTGCTTAAATTGAGGAAAAGGAAAGAACAAAATATAAATGAATAACAACAAAATTATCCTGTATTATTATGGACTGAACTGTGTCCCAGCAAAATACATATGTTGAAGTCCTAACCACTGCCCCATGTAACTGTATTTGGAGATAGGGTCTGTAGGAGGTAATTAATCATAATGATGGGGCCCTAGTCCAACATGACTAATGTCTTTAGAAGAGGCAGGGATAACTGAGCTCTCTCTCTCTCTCCTCTATGTAAGGATACAGCAAGAAGGCAGCTGTCTGCAAACCAGGGAGAAGGCTCTTACTGGGAACAGAATCTGCTGATACTTTGATCTTGGATTTCCAGCCTCCAAAATGGTGAGAAAGTAAATTTCTGTTGTTTAAGCCATCCAGTCTGTGGTGTTTTGTTACTGCAGCTCAAGATGGTGAAGGTAAGTACTTCATGTTGACTGCATGTTCTCACCTAACAGAGCTACTGGGATGCCCAGCAGAACCATTCCATCCATTAGGCACCTAAGACACACTGCGGAACTTAAACCATGGATTTAAGAGCCTATGCAACTGTTGAGAACTGAAAAAATACAGTAATTGGTTCAAAATAAGAAAACCACAAAACTGAAATTAGTAACATGTTTAATGAAAGGTGTATAAAATGTAACATCACGCCCTTCATTAATTGCTAAATTTATAATCCATAACAACATTATTACATGTGAAAATAATTTATAGGTTCAATTTTTCTCATATCTCAAGATTTCCCATGTATTCACCATGATTTCTGAGAAAGTATAACTAATAGTAAATTGAGTTATGTATAGATAATTTTTCAAAAACAAAATTATTTGCTTTTTCAAAGCAAAATGATATTTAATATAGGGATATGAGAACATTTTAATAGGTTTGATATGGTATGAGATGAAATGCCTGAATTTCTAAAATCTGCCTGTACCTCGAGCTCTCTCACTTCCCTTGGCAGTGTCCTGGGACCTCTCTGTTTGAGAATGTAATGTAATTCTGACACTGACTGCCTGGAATTAGCACAGACTTCTCAGGTTAAGGATGCCCTCCAACAACACTGCCATCACTTCAGACACCAGCCACCAGCTTCGGGGCTTTCCAGACCACCTGTACTTCTGAGCAGCTGGCTACAAATGTGGGGGTTCCCACTCCCCATCTCAAGTTTGGTAATTTGCTAGAATGATTCATAGAATTTGGGAAAGTACTATAGTTGTGGTTATAATGTTATCACCAAGGATACAAAACAAGCCAAATGAAGAGATGCATAGTGTGAGGTCTGGGATGGTCCCAAACATGAAGCTTCTGTGTCTTTAGTATGCATCACCCTCCTGGCACTCCAGTGTGTATCACCAGCCATGAAACTCACCTGAACTTCAGGTGTCCAGAGTTTCCACTGGAGTTTCATTATGTTTACATGTGGTTTTTCTGGCATGGCCAGATCCCAAAAGTCAGTAATGTTCCAATAGCAGAAGCACTTCTTGACCAATCTCCACTTAATCGTCTGGATTACTGGAAGCTTGCCATTATCTCTACAAGTAAGTAACACTCCCTGGTGCTTCTGATACACTGAGAGCTAACTGTAGGTAACATGCTTTTTCCTGGTACTCCTGGGTACATCTACTCTCTTTCGGTGAGTTGCATGTTTTCCTGGAGTTGGCTGAGTTTATCTGAAATTTCTGCATGCCAGTCATTTTGGTATTGTCATTATGTTATTTAATTGAATATTATGTAAACATTTTAAATGGGAGTGCTAAAACCAAGTTGAATACTTTAAAAAAGCTTGATAAAGGTGTTTGCTAAAAGAAATTGCTGTTAAATTAGGTGTAAGACAACTGTAAAAGACTAAAAATAAATGACAAACTTCTAAAGGTTTTCTGCCCTCAGACTGCTTTGAAATGTCCTTAATTTTCTAATTTAAAGAAATTAAAATGGAAAATTATACACAATATACTCATGCATTGTAGATGTGATTATATAAGAAAGAAGAGTTGGAATTCTAATCAAGGTCCATTCTCACAGAAAAGCCCTTAGTCTAACAATGACAAAAAATACAAATTTGTGTAGATTTATGTATTTTTAAGAAAATAATATAAAAATTATATTTTATGAATGTAGTAATTTTTTATGATTGTATACTTTAATTAGATTTTTCTATTTACTAACCAACTACTACAAAATGAGGCACATTGTCTAAATAATCTTGGTGGTCTGTCAGTTTAACATTCCGGGATTTTAAATACTGCTTAAACGGAAATGACTTTTACAGTGCTCAGACTGAATAGCCTTCATGGGTATCTGCTTAAGCAGGTGAGACATAAGTGACGTCACCACAATGAGCTTCTGATGGCATCTAATTTCCTATTATCATAAAAAAGACTGAAATGGACAATCCTTGTACATTGTATTCGAACAATGATTCTGACACTTTTGAGAAGTTCTCTATTTTGAAGGTGTGAACATAACCTCTAAGGATGAGCCACAGAGAAATCATTGTCTCTTTTCCTTTCTCTCCTCTGCCTCTTCCCCCGTTTTTTCTTTCTAAATTACTTTCCTGTAGAGAATTGAAGACAAAGATACAAGGACAAATATGGTAAGAATTTTATTTTTTAGTTTATCATTTTATATCTTTGCTGAGTACACTGCGACATCATGCACAAATATTATTTTAAGAAAGCTAATAAAAATTATTTAAAATAATCTATAATTCATCTTCCCAAGCATTTTATTAAGCTGAAGCTAATTGTATAGTCATATTAATGTTGAAGACATGTAAATAGAGTAGAAATCAAAAGATTACAGGGAAACTAATGAATATGGGAGAAATTCTGTTTGTCAAGTAGCAGACAAAATTCATTACAGACAAAGTAATAATGCAAGTCACAATAGAATTCTTATGTTTCACAAAAGTTATGGAAAAGGGAGCTTCTGTTAAATAATTAATATAGGGAGGCTATATGGAATAAATAGTGATTTTTAGAGTTAATAAAGTTAGAATGAAATGCTTGTTCTGCCATTTACTCTCATCTAAGCTTGAACAACTCAACCTTTCTTTGTCTTGGTTTTCTCATCCATAAAAAAGGAACAAAAACACCAACCTTGCAGGGCACTAAACAGTGAATTATAAATCCTGTTTGTCCACTGTATATTATGGAATTGGAGACATGCTCTAATGAAAACTTTTGCATTCTATTAAAGTGTTAAAAATCTCATATATTTTAAGGGAAAAAAATACATATGTTTTTCCTGTCCAGAGCAAGGGGTATCCTTACAGATTGTATGACCCTGGCCAGCAGTGAATCAACTTCTCTCTTGTAAGAATTCAAATTGGGAGCCATAGGTTTGTAGATAGTAGGCTTTTGAATGAAAGGGGACAAAGAGGCTAGCCACCTTGTTGGGTCAAGTGGAAGCTAATTATTATGCAGAGAAAGATGAACTATAGATAAAGGAGTTATGGAAGACACTGAGATGACTCCATTCTGAATATTGTTTTAAACACTTCCTTACATTAGCCCTGCTTATAGATAATGAAGTCAAGGAAATTGAGTTAATAAGAGGTAGATCTAACTTCAGGCAGTTTCAGTTAGAGTCTAAACTCTAAAGCATTCTATTCCATCATCACCAATAGTGTGTAGAAGAGGCATGGGAAGAGGAGCCTTGATTCTAGTCCAGTGCCTGTGAGACCCTGCTGGGCACAGAGCTCCTCTTACAGATTTCTTTGGTGCTTGTTGTCCAAGAGAACAAGTTTATGATAAGAAAGTGATTTAGTAGATCCTTATTTTTCCTTAAGATTTTTTTCCCCTTGATGGTCACCAGTTTTGGAATTTGGGGAAAATAAGGAAGAGTACAGACTACCCAGAAGAGCAGTAGAGCTGCCTAAGAGCAATTCTGTTGGGTCTCACACAGGGAACAATTCCACGTAGGCTGGGGGACCCACTCAGAAGTGTGTAGGGCCCAGTAAGGCAGCCTGTGGGGAATGTTGCTTAACTGGCCTGTCCTTGGCACCAGAATCTTGCCTGCAAGCAAGAGTTTAAACTCATTGGATCTGGATATTTTAATAAAATGACATCTAGAGGGGTTTTACATTTTGCTTTTATTAAGACAACAAAGAATAAAAAGAAAATAAATTTATGCTATGAAATGGAGAATTATATGCTATTTAAAGACAATTTACAGCAATGTATTGCAAACTGTGTTCTGAAGAAAACTTATTTAGGGAGATACTTATTGAAACCAGGCTTCTTGGTTTAAGTAAATTGAGGAAACACTGGGTTAAAGTTAAGCATTTCTCCTTAGTCAAGACTTTACTACGTTAATGTGAATCCTGAAACTCCAAGATGAACACAGGATAATTTCCTTTACTCCACACCCTCTCCAGCATTTATCATTCATGGACTTTGAATGATGGCCATTCTGCCTGGTGTGAGGTGATACCTCATTGTAGTTTTTTTCTTTTTTTTAACATTTTTTATTGATTTATAATCATTTTACAATGTTGTGTCAAATTCCAGTGTTCAGCACAATTTTTCAGTCATTCATGGACATATACACACTCATTGTCACATTTTTTTCTCTGTGAGTTATCATAACATTTTGTGCATATTTGATTTGCAGTTCTTTGATAATTAGTGATATTGAAAATTTTTTTAAGTTCCTATAGGTCATTCACATTTTTTCATTGAAAAATTGCTTTTTTAGTTCTTCTGCGCAGTTTTGGATTGGGTTGTTTGCCTTTTTCTTATTAAGTTGTATGAGCTGTTTATATATTCCAGAGATTAAACCCTTGTTAGTCTCACCGTTTCCAAATATTTTCTCCCATTCTGTAGGTTGTCTTTTTGCTTTGCTTATGGTTTTCTTTGCTATGGAAAAGCTTCTAAGTTCAATTAGGTCCCATTTGTTTATTTTCACTTTTATTTCTATTGCTCGGGTACACTGCCCTAGGAGAACATGGCTGCGATTTATGTTGAATAACGCTTTGCCCATGTTTTCTTCTAAGAGGTTTCTACTGTCTTGTCTTATGTTTAAGCCCTGTGAGAACATACTGGAGAGATACCAAGGGACCTGCTTAAGGAGTGTAGGTTTCTTCCTGTGGACAAAACAGGTCCTTTAAGATGTTTGATCAAGTGATATATTGTTCAAGGCTGGGCTTTAGGAAGATTAAGATGAGGGTGGTATATTTGGCTGGATTGCTACAGAAGAGTGAGTGAAAGAGTTAGAACAGGCATTTGGGGGGTCATAATTGCCATTTCAAAAATAAATATCGGGCAAATCCATTAACAACTTCTGCAATGGTTATAGTAAAAATGATTAGGGTGTATTGCATTAGTATCAATTTCTTAATATCTCAGAGTGGGCATGGGCAGGGGGTGTGGTAGGGTGATGTGGGCTATCATGAAAGTGGGGAAAGTCTCCTTTTATAGAGTCTTAGGTCTGCTCTGCTTCCTCTGTCTTGGCCATTTACCATGTCTCCATATACTTTTGGTCTTTATATTGTGGTACAGATTTGTCTTATTTGCTATGTTACTTGGCTGTGATTTTTAAAAGGAGAAAGGATGGAAATACCTTTTGGCCACCATCTTGAAGAACTTGATCCCTGGTATAGGGAGCTGGAACTTTTCCTCAGTAAATAGTTATAACCAGTCTCTGAAGCAAGGATTACCCCTTACTACAGATGAGAAAATTGAGTAGGAATATACAGCTGATCAGAGGTGGAAGAAAAATCCAAACCCAAGTCTATTTGACTCCAGGCTTGCTGCTTTAGGGTCATGGGACTGTATGTACATTTCTATTATATCTGTTCAAAACTCTCCAGTGGCTTACCACTTCTCTCCAAGGATAAACCAGATCATTGCTATGGACTGCAAGGCCTTACATGATCTGCCACTTCCTCCCATTACTCTTTGATCTAATATCTTACCACTCCCGCTCATCTTCCTCCACTTTTACATTGGCCTCTTTGTAATTCCTTATACCAACCAACCTGGTTCCCACCTTTGGGCCTTTGCACTAGCCTTTCCTGCACTGTGGAACACCCTTATCCATAAATACTGCTTTGTGATGACCTCACCTCCTTTAGGTCTGTGCTCAAATCTTCATCTTTATATTTGGGACTATCCTGATCATTCTATGTATTTATTTATTTATTTATTTATTTATTTATTTATTTATTTATTTAGTAGGGGGAGGTAATTAGGTTAATTTGTTTACTTACTTTCAGAGGAGGTACTGGGAGTTGAACCCAGGACCTCATGTGTGCTAAGCATGTGCTTTACCACTTGATTCTATCCTCCACCTCCCCCAATAATCCTATTTAAATTGCAGCCTACCTCCCCACTCCCTCATTCCCAAACCCTCTTGCTCTGCTCTTTTTTTTCACAGCACTAATCATCATCTTCTACACTATAGTTTACTTTTTTAAGAACTACGTGTATCATGTGTTTCTCCCGAGTAGAATGGAGGCACAGTTTCTGTCCTTTGTTGGTTGTTCACTGAAATATGCCAAGCATTCAAAAATGGCACCTAGAAACCTAGCAAACATGCAGAAAAAAGCATTGAATGGATTATTTTTCCTGCTTTTGTGTCTCCCATGGTTCATTGGAAAAGTGCTTGGAGTGTGATAAAAGTCACATCACAGCTAGAATGTCTCTTCACGTGTTCTCCTAGGAAGACATTGAAGAATGTGCAAGCTGTGGACATAGGCTAGGTTTCCTCACTTCAGATGTAAAACGAAGATATGAGGTACGTGGGCTACCGGTGAGTTAGATATTCTTTGTTGCAAGTTCAAGGAAAATTATTAAGACCTGAAAGTTTGATATCTGTATTATTTTAATTAGTTGAGCAGATTTTAATTACCTGGTAGTTTTTATTGACTCAGTGTTATGCACTGCTTTTCTCTACAGTGATTTCAATGGGAAGACAAAGTAGAGTTGTCTCCAGTATCAGAAACAAAACTTAAACAAAATGAACACAATGTCACAGCGTTTCAGAGTTCTACCTTTGAACATGTGCACTAAAGGATGGGGGCTGGTTGGGGTTGTCACTAAAAGAAGAATTTACAAAATGTATTTTAGGTCATTTGGTGAGCTGGAATCTCCACCCCCTCCCTGTCCTCCAACCATTGAATCCCTGTGAAGAGCCTACATTATCTGTAACTGAGCTACTTTCAATAAAAATTGCTAGATTAAACAATGGTCAGCAAAGCCAAGATGCTGCCTCCATTGAAGTAGCATTAAAGCTGCACTCCAAACTTCAGACTTCAAAAGAGCTCTTTTTCTCATAGTTTGTAATAACAAAGGTTTCTAGGCACAGCCTTTTAGCACCCTGTATAGTTCTCAGTACTTCATAGCTCCTCAAATTTAATTGAACTCGCACTCTCTAATCATCCAATTTCTACACAAAGTGCATCTCAACTGAGGGCCTCCTGTGGACCTGTGGGCATTTAGCATGCTCTTTGGTGACCGTACTTCCTCTCTGAGTGATTACAAGTAATGGGTTCAACTGTCTCAAGGAGGACTCTGCTTTTAAGCCTCCAATTGTACTGATAGTTTGCCATCTCACCCCTACCTCATAACATAATGCTTTCTAGACTGAAATGGAAAATGAGCACTTCCCTACTGAGCTTAAGATATGAGCCACAATTTAGTTCCTGGGGGTAAGAGTCAGATGCGAAGACCTCAAATTTCTTTAAAGGACTGAAAATAATATGAATAACTTTTCATCCATTTTTGGTCCACTGGTTCTCAAATTTTCTTATTAAGAGTTACCTGAAGTCTGTATTAAGTACAGATTCCTGGGTTCCACCTGCAGAGATTGTGATTACCTCACTGCAGAGAGGAGCTCAGGAATCTACAAATGTCACAAGCACCCCAGGGGATTCACATGCAGGTGCTTTGGGCAACAGGAGAGCTTATCACTTGGCATCACTAGTGTGGAGTTTGCGAAGGTCTGTGACCATTCCCATGTGTAATACTATGAATGTAGCTGTTGGTGAAACTTTTCCCCTCCGTACTTTTATTCTGCCTAGGGATTGCCTAAAGTTCAGTGAGAACACATGAAAATGAAGAATATTGACAGGTCAGCAGGATTCTGATAGAACAGACTATCATAGTCCCTGCTTATCCATGGTTTCACTTTCCATGGTTTCAGCTACCTGTAGCCGACTGTGGTCCAAAAAGATTACATGGAAAATTCCAGAAGTAAACAATTCAGAACTTTCAAATTGCGCACTGTTCTGAGTAGCCTGATGAAATCTCACACCATCCCACTCTGTACCCCCATGAACCTCAACCGTTGGCAGTGTCTGCTCCTGGCCTCCAACCATTGACATCATCCTGGCTCCATGATCCAGGAGCACCCCGAGCAGCAGATCCTCCTCTGACTTAGGGTCAGGAGGTCAATAGTAGCCTAATGCTGAGTCACAGTGTCTACATCATTCACCTCATTTCACTTCATCACGTTGGCATTTTTTCCATAGAACATGATCACAAGAAGAAGGGTGAGTACAGCACAATAAGATATTTTGAGAGAGAGAAAGGGAAACATATACACAGAGAGAAAGGCGGAGAAGAGAGAGAGGAGGAAGACCACATTCACATAACTTTTTTATAGTATATTGTTATTATTTATCTATTTTATTAATCCTTATTGTTAATCTCTTACTGTGCCTAACTTACAAACTAAACTTTATCATAAATATGTATGTATATGAAAAAACATAGTATATGTAGGTTTTGGTACTATCCATGGCTCCAGGCACCCACTTGGAACATATCCCTCATTGATAAGGGGGTACTACTGTGCACTGAAGTGGTGTCAGAGTGAGAAACTTAATTTTGTTTTTAATTTTGAGGATTTTCCCCAAAGATTAGTTTCTCTTTTATCTCATTGTTTGCAGCTTACTCTAGCTTATAAATAAATAAGCTAGTTCCTAATCTATTTTTTTCTGTTCCCACCATACCATGAGATCTATGTGTCACTCTTAATTTTAAGTTTTTATTATGACCAAAGTCACTGAACTACTCCAGCATATTGCTGGCATGTTAGACAACAAAGATAAAATAATAATTTATTCATGAGACTAGAAAAAAGTGAAATGCCAATATTCCACCAAATAGATTAGCAAATATGCTAACAGAAATAAAGGACAGTCATGGCTTCAGGGAGTCCTTTTGATCTGTACTTCATGGTGGAAAATCTTAATATGTTCATACATGATTTTCAGTGACTTCAAGAAACTGCTTTTGTCACTGAAATACAGAGAAACCACAAAGTAACAAGCATCAGACAATTTTGCTCTTGTAGTAGCTGTTTCATGTCATTTACAAATTCAGACCATTGAAATTGTCAAAGTAGTTTAGTGACAAAGTGGTCAGATTCAAACTCCAATGTTCCTCACTTTTTTAAGAAGAAGCACCATAACCTAACAAAAACATGTTTTTTTAAAGTAGCCACTGCATTTATTTCCCATTATACATTTGATATGATGTATATTTCCTTATAGTAGCTTGTATTGGTCACTGCTAATGAGCATTTCCCTTCTTACAAGGACATTGTGTCCTTTTCACCAATTAAAAATAATTATTTATTAAAATGAACAAATTTGATTCTTATACTTTTTCACTAACCCTCCTCCAAGAAGAAAGACATTAATTTTATTTTTAGTGTCCATTGAATTTAGTGCACAGCTTATTCCCCTAAAAAGTTGTGAGAACATTTCAGATTATTTTGAATTAAATTAGAAATTCTCTATAGACAATTGTTTATTGACTCTAGATAGAGAAAATTGAAATGCCTTAATTCACTATAGGAAATTATAGAGACAAAAATATTTATCATTATTAAATGATTTTGAGTCCAACTCATTCTGTTGCCAAAAAATAAAGGATCATATAAGTCATCTGGGTTGGGGTGGGGACTAGACATTTGTATTATTTAAAACCACTGACATGATTCTGACACACAGCTGTGTAGAAACCTGCCATTTAGACAAACAGAAGCCATTCGATGAATGAGGCACATTGCACAAGATGAGGGTTCAGGTAATGAGGATACATGAAAGTCTTGTGCTACAGGGATGCAGTTCTGATTAAAAGTTGGAAAGCAACTTTTCCAACTTTTAATGTTTATTTAAATCAAATCAATTTATTCAAATTTATGTAAATAGTTTATTTAAGTTTAAGCTGTAAGTTATAGAGTCTTAAAAAAAAGACTAGATTATACAAAATCCACCCTCCTGCTGTGAGCAATTCACTGTATTCCTGATTTGACAGGCTAAGAAATTGAAAGTAGGTGTCTTACCCCTGATTAGAGAGTAAACTGGAGTCAGGATCAGGGTTGCACTTTGTGGCCCTAGATACCTTAGTTCCCTGTTGCACTGACAGACCCCTGTCCCTTCTCTCTGTCCCCTTTTTCTGTTTTTCATGGTTGGGTCTGTCATATGATCAGCCGTGCTCTTGTCTGAACCTGCCGTAGGAAGGTAAGTCTTTGGACAGTAGAGGCAGTGTTGTGGGCCCTGTGGAAGTGCCTGACCTGCTGCCCACCCATTGCAGACTTACCATAAGTACATGTGGAAATGGGAGCTGCCTCTTGGAGGGCTGGGAAGAGGATCAGGAGAAAGATCCTCTGAAGCAGAGAACCCTGAAGATGTAGCTCTAGTTCTAGCCCTGCCACTTATTAGCAGGTTGATATGTAACACCCCTGAGTCTCAGTTTTCACATCAACAAAATGGGAAAACTCTGTTCCATACTCTTCTCACAAGGTCATCATGTGGGTCATGTAACATGATAAAAGACCAAACAGTTTGTGGATTAACAGCTACTTAAAAAAAAATTATGCAAGATGACATGGTGAGGTCAGTGGAAAGAAATGGGCTTGAGATCAGAAGGCCTAGCTCTGGAACCAGCTTGAGCCCTTACTTGTTTTACTTCTATATACATTAACGTTTAATTCTCTGACCCCCTATTTCCTCATCTCTAGAATGAAAATATTTATACCGGGCATGCCTGCTTTAATGAAATGACTCATTATGTGAAAGTAGAGGTAATGAGCTTGTAACTGCACTGGCAGAAGGGAAATAACCCTGAACAAGACAGCTTGACTCCTGTCACGGTGGAGCCTGCAGTCTCTTGGAAGAGATGATGGCTGTAAAACTACTTTGCCAATTGTAAAGCAGTAAGAAATGTTTAGTATTATAATTATTGCTAATGTTACAGCATAGAGGAAGGCCATTCTAGGTAGACTTGAAAAATCAGCCATTCATCTTGTTCTATGGTTCCAAATGTTCCAAATATAGGCAGATGCTCAGCAATTTCTGCACTGGTTTTCAGAAACTACATGAGATCTGCTCTAAAAAGTTGAATTTATTTGGGTTTCCATATTTAATTATCAAATATATGTGTGAAAATACATAGCAGAATGTTTCAGATGTTTATAAAAAAGTAGTTATGTTGACACCAAATCAGATTCTCTAAGTGTGTAATGGAATGCTGGGTATCAGGAGGGTCTAAGAGAAATTCCACTACAGTTCTCAGGCCACAGGGACACCATAAGGAATTCCTTGTCATTTTAGTAAGTGTGGCTAATTCCATCACGTCCTGATGGGCTGTGTCAGTGGTCATAATGCTCTCCTAGAGGCATGGAGAGTATGGCTGCTGTTGGTTTACCTACAATAGTAAAGACTACGAGGAATAGCCCATCGTATCTGCTAAGAGTTTGTCTTAAACAATTTTTTTACATGAAATGTAATTGATTTACAAGATTATATTAGTTTCAAGTGTACAACATAGTGATTCACTATTTCTATAGCTTACAATGTATATAAAGTTATTATAAAATGTTGGTTATATTCCCTGTGCTGTGCATTACATCCTTGAACTCATTTATTTTATACCTAATAGTTTACATCCCTTAATCCCCTTCACTGATCTTACCCCTACTCCTTTAAGTGATTTTCATTTAATATAATGTTTAAAATAAAGGCTAAAGTTGAGGTAGCTTTTTGGCTTTTTCAAAAATAATTCAAGTTGCGTTTATATTAGTTTTCTTTTCAGTGTGTTCTGGGTGACAGCATACAAAATTAGCTTTCTAATTCTGTTTCTTATATATTTGAGTGGATTTATACAAAAGGGTCTAAAATAAAAAGGAAGGCCTTTGCATTCAATGGGCATCTTCTGTTTTATATAGTCCTTCTTTTAATTGTTTCTTATTGATACTACTATACCTGCAAAAAAAAACCCAAAAAACCAAGCAAACCCAAAAATCAACCCCATACTCACCTTTATGTGTGCAGTTGGGTGCATCTTCATAACCATTGAAAGTATTAGTAAATTGAAAATACTGACACTCATACTGTAAGGAAATACAGGCATGGAAATAGAAAGTAGAGGAAAGCCTTGGTAAGCTGTCTGGTTTGGCTGCCTTATCACTCAGACAGATGCCTTTTCACATGGAAACTTCAGAGCATTTGCTAAATGATGCTCCTTCCCCATGGGCAGCAGGAGGTGAACTCTCCAGTTAGGACTGTGTTAGGCCATCAAAAGAGGAGGGGCTAGTTGGGTGGAGGTCTCCCCTTGGCACCTATTTAAGCCAGGAGGGGATGACATTTGGCATCCATGTGCTGTGCTCAGCAATGGACTTCAAACCAAACCCTTACAACAATTTTTGGGTTAGTGAGGACATCACACTCAAGTCCTGTCTGGTGTTTGGGAAAGTGTTGCTGTTTTGAGTGCAGTCTCTTTTGCTCACAGCTTACTTTTGGGCCACTCGGGGAATCGATGCTCAGAAACTCTAAAACTCCTGGAGCTATTTTCCTGCTGGCTTTAGAAGTCCTCGGCCCGATGCTCTCATGTGTAACACAAGGTCTTGCAGCAAGGAAGCTTCAAAGGCAAGTGCTCACAAAGAAATGAAGAGGGAAAAAGTCTCCTGAGCCAGGGAACAATTCTTCAACAACTCCTCCTTTACCTGTAATGGTGATACGTGTTGTTTCACCCAGTGGGGCAGAGTTAGAGAATGAGAGAGTGGTATTTTTCTGGCTAATAGTTTCACTATTTTTCTTTTTCAACCCAAAGCTTACTTCCTGGTCACCTTTCCACAAACTCTCTGATAAACTAATAGATCTAAGACACAACTAATTCCTGCCAATGTTCTGCCAGGGTAATCTCTGAGCCCTGAGCCTGTCCTGCTGCTCCGAGAGGCAGGTGACCAGTGGGCTTCAGTATCCCAGTTAGTAAGGACAAATAAGCTGGCCACACACAGCTGTTTTTTTTGTGTTAGGCCATCGCCTGAAGCATCCTTCTCTATCCCCAGCACCTGGAATGATGTGGCAGTTGTATTAGGCAGTTGACACATATTGGTTCAGTGAATGAGTACAGATGTCTCCCCTGTCTAAACGGAACATGTAGCCAAAGAGGACAAAATTATCAACTTTACCAAGAGTGGATGTTTTGCATTTCTGAGAACTACAGATTTGAGGTGATGGCTAGTTCATGAAGCCTCTGACCTTCCCAAGAACATCTTCAGAGGTATTTCTTTGGATAAAAGACTTGTAAACAGATAATAATGTTACAACCTTATGGGAACTCAGAGAAGAAAGCATGAGCTACGTATGGAGGAGAAGATATCTAACCATGATGTTGAAGTATGCCTGGTTTACCCGAGGAGGTGAGGAAGGGCATCCTGAAAAGAAAGGACAGTACATTGCAAAGGAGACAAGGCATAACTGACATGGCCCCTGGGGGAGGGGCAGGGGGAGGGAAGGGTGGGTGGGAAATCAGGCCAGTTGTGTTGGCGGGGAGCATCCTGAGATAAACCATGCTGTCAAACATGAACTTCTTTTAGGTTCTAAGAAGGAAGCGGTAGAAGAATTGTCGGCTGCGTGGTGACAGAGTCGGATACTGAAGGACTTCTGGGTAATCTCCGAGCGCTGAGGCTGTCCTGCCCCTCTAAGAGGCAGGAGAGTGGGCTTCAGTATCCCAATTAATAAGGACAGATAACCTGGCCACACACAGGGAATTTTTAGCAGCTTATTTGCCATCACAGAGAGCGTGTGACATAAAGGACACACGGTCATCGTTTTAATAACGTGTGAGGTGTTGTTTGATTTGGGGCATGAAGCTGACTAAAATGGAAAGACAAATGATTGTAAATGAAGACAGAGGTGCTGCCATTGAGAGGCTTACAGTGTAGCTGGGAGAGGTGCTGGGAAGCAGTACCTTCCAGACGCTGGTAGATATCAGTGCAATTGTAATGGGAGAGTCTCATTTCGTGCAGTCCCTTTCCTTAATAGGGAGTAGGTGGCTAGTTCCAAGCTGCCACAGAAGATGTCCCAGCTCGAATGCACAAGCATTGTGAAACTTGATCCAAGTAAGTTGGCAAGGAAATGGAGGCTGCATTTAGCAGATCCCAGGCAGACCCTAGGACTCTGGCTGGGGCAGGCAGGTGGTAAATGCTCATTGAGTGTGGGAAGAATTGTGTCTGTTGTGGGAAAATCTCTGAGCTGGAATTACTGAGGTCTGGATTCTTAATCCTGTGGTGTTGGAAAATTCATTTAATTTTTCTGGGCCTCGGTTTCCTCATCTGTGAAACAAAAGAAATGAATGAGATGCTTTCTAAAGTGAATGTTATGGTTTATTATTTCATGAACTGCAGGGAAAATTCTTACCCACACCTGGCATTGGAAAATATGGGGAGTTTTCAAATAAACAAGTGGGGATGCTTGGCTTTCAACTGAGCATAAACATCAAGGCATATCCTGTACATTTTATTAGAGAAAAAGAATCAAGGTGAGAAGGAAGAGGTTCTCCCTCAGTGCATCTAGGAGCTGTGTGAGCCCCCAGTAGTGTCTGAGGTCAGAAGGCCCTTCCTGTCCTCATGTCCAGGAGGGCATTTTCCCCATGCAAATGCCAAGATGGCACTCTCTCTAACCTGTGGGTGAAAAGCTGTCTGTTTTGGACCTTTACATTTAAGATTTTATTCAGACACACTCCACAAGGGGAAGGTTGTTCTTAAGAAGGGAATTTGTTGAGAATCTAGTGAGTTTGGGATGACACACCTTGGGGGTTATTAGTTTCATGATTTGACCTGAAATGAGCAGTCCAATTTAGTCAGATAAAAGCATGGAATGGATATGTTCTCTTTGATATGAGAGTTTTCAGGACTCTTTAGCCCAAATAATTAACATAAAGGCAAGAAATAGTGAAAGAAGAGTTAAATGACTGAGGATAGTTACTGCAAACTGGAGAGAGTGGAGACTGACATATGAGGGATGCCCAGAACCTGAGCCCTTAGTGGGACAAGGTGGGGGTGGGGGAAGAGGACTGCAGTACTGGGTATCAGGCTGGTGGATGGAGGTGCCAATGAGAAAGTCCCAAACAAAAAAGTGAATTTCCTTCTTGGTTATGCCTCCAATCAGAGTACATATGTGGTGTGGAAAGTAAAAGAAACAACAAATCAAGGAAATCAGACTAAGTTAATCAGGTTATTTTCCAGGAACTGAAACAAATCCATTTGGCATCTAGCTCTGACATAAAAAAGTGTTTGATCTGCTCCCCTGTATCTTGAAGTTTTTTGGACTGGAAAACAGACTTATGATTTAAAAAAAAAAAAAGGAAGAGGCCATTGTGGGCCCTAAACACTACAGAGTGCATTTGCTTCCATGTGGGTTAACTCTTCTTTGGTCTTTTTAATAAAGCAGTGGAGTTTGGGAGACTTAGACACTAAGCAGTTTCTCCTGGGACCCTGATTAAATGAATAGTGAGTCATACTGGTGATAATAGATCGGA
This sequence comes from Vicugna pacos, assembly GCF_048564905.1. Classification (NCBI taxonomy): domain Eukaryota; kingdom Metazoa; phylum Chordata; class Mammalia; order Artiodactyla; family Camelidae; genus Vicugna; species Vicugna pacos. The sequence goes on along the minus strand of NW_027328726.1, from coordinate 2,620,397 downwards.
GAAAAGTGGATGTAGGAGTCCAAAAATGTGGTTGTAGAGCCTGTAATAATGGCTCTGTTCATGGACTGTTATTAGAAGTTTTGATGTCTTCAAGTTCCCTGTTAAAACCAGACAGGCTTTATCCTGAGAGTCCTGCCTGAATGGAACCTCCTCCTACCCTTGGCATCCAACTTGTAGCAACCAATTCTTTCCGAATATCTGTGATGATCTACACTATAGCTGTTGGGTCATACAACTCCCATAATGTGGAACTGGAGGAGACATGTGGAAGAGGCTGTAATGTTCCCATGGCCCAAGAATAATGTCCACTTGGGGAAAGTGACTATGACCTTGGGAAGAAATGCAACTTATGGGTTTTCTTACTTGCATCAAGTAACTTTTAGGTGATTTAGCATTGAGAGGGTTACGATCTGTATTACAAGGAGCTTGCCAGGCTGTTGTGAATCCTTAACCATCTCTTTTGGGGAACTCTATCTGTGGGTCATTCATAAAGTCAGAATGAAAAGAATTAAAAAATGGAAACTCCTAAACAATAACAAGCACAGTAAATGAAAAACTTAATCAGAATAGTAACAAAGACTTTATATTAAAAGCTAGAATGAACATAAATAGTATAAGAAAACTAATAGAGGATTAAAAATATGTCGGGTTAAGGAAAGCCAGAATACAGTGTTGATAACAAAACAAAGAGGTGAGAAAACTAAACCAGAGAATTGGGAAAATACCAAAACAAAACAAATGTCTACACTGTTAAAAAGGATTAAAGTAGCCAACCTAATAGGAAATTCAGAATATTCTGCCAGGAGAATAGTTTGGAATCGTATACAACTACATGTGGTATGTGATTATCTTTGGGTGAATGGGATTATGATTTTAAAAAAATTCATTTCGCTTGTTTGTAATATGAGATTTCTCTGAAATTATCCTGCATTGTATATGCAATTAAAATTACAAGGAAAACCACTGATGAAAGACATGAAATTAAAATACGTAGACAACATTCAGAAACAAAAAAACATTAAATTAGACTAAATGATATAAGTAGGAAGATCAAGAAAGCAGGGAATAATGAATATTCCACAAAACTTTACAAACCAGAAATTAAAAGATTAAGAGAATAAAAAATATACTACAAGAATGTTAATATTTCTAAAATTTGAGAGAGTATGGGATTTTTCAAAAGGAGAAAATGAAAAAGCTTAAGGAGTTGTTGGGTTCAATGCTCTTTTTCAGGGGCAAAGCTGGAGCACCCCCTCAGCTTGAGGTTCCCACCCACATCTTCTGGGAGGAGGTCCCAGGGCAGAGAGCAAATCTAGCCTCTCCAGCTCTCCTCACATTGAGGGTCCCGGCTTCTGTGACTTTCTCATAGTATCCAGCAAATAGTGCGCCAGAATCAAATTCCCCTTGCTCCATACACCAACGACAGAGCCGTCAGAAGTGCAGGCACCCTCACAGTTTCTGAATATGCCTGGAGCGTGGCAGCTGCGTGTTGCCACCATTCTTCATTGTCTGGGCTGTTTCGTCCCTGAGCTGAGAGGCTGCTGCAGTGTTTGGAGGCCGGCTCTGAACTTCACACATCCCAAGAGAGGAAGGAAAGGAGGAACGAGAGAACGGATGTGGTCTGGGCATCTCCTCCGGGTCAGGCGTTGTGCTGGGAATGTCACTCCTATGCTCCTTCTTTTGATCTTTCCTGTATCTCATAAAATAAACATTTTAATGCCAGTTTTGCAGATGTTGAATCCGAGGCATAAAGTTCATGTCATTAGCTCAAGTTTACATCCAGTAGCAGAAGTCTAGTTCTAAAACCCTTGAGAGAGGGCTCCTTTCTAGAGGAAGAAGTAAGCCTATGAGGATGGAGGCTTCCCACTGAAGCCAAGTCAGGTCAATGGGTGTCAGAACACATCTTCCTGGTGGTCCTAGTTAGTGTGAGGGTGAGGTTGAGAGGGTCCAAACATGTCAGCTCTTCTGCTGGAGAGGAGGAAGGCCTGCAGCCATGGGAAAGTAGCAGAGAGACTAGAAGTCAGGCTGGCAGAGGCCCTTACAGAGTGGCCACCAGACCATGGGTAGCCACTGGCATCACCTGTGAGCTTGTCAGAAATGCAGTCTCAGGCTGCACCCTGACCTATTGAACTGGGGACTGATGAATCTGGGCATGGACATAGGAAACTGACCAAGCTCTTTGCATGATTTCTAAACACAACAAAGTGTGAGAACCTCTGCTGTAAGCAAGGAGTTGGGTGTGGGATTTGAAGGCAGGGTGAGGAAGCTGAGCTGCTGGGGTAGAGGATGATGAGTGGATGAGGACTCTGAGCTAGTCTACAATATGAGAGATGGGGCGTGATGGGAAGGATAAGAAAAATCAGGCATCAAGATAATGGGGCCAGACATAGCAGTGGGAAATGGCCTCCGTTTCCAATAGCTGAGTGTCACCAGCAATCCCTTTCCTTTCCCTGAGCCTCACTTCTTTAGGTTCAGGTGATGGAGGGGCTGTTGTCACTCATCTCATGGGCTTGCTTTAAGGCTGCAAACAAATTAATATGTGTGTGTCCTTGACATATAGTCAGTGCTCAAAAAGTAGTGTTTGAGCTTGGATTTAAACAGATAGCTGAGCGGGTGGTGTGGAAGAGTGATGGGGACAGCAGTGTCCTTTACCCTCTTGCTGACTTTGGCCACTCAGACAACTTCTGTGGTTGAAATATTCCACTCCCATCTCAAGGCAGCCTGCAGTTACTTGGGAAAGTAAATCCTCAACTTGGACTCATTGAAACAATGAAACAAACAGTTTGCCTGTCTTCTGTTAAGGCAAAAGCTGACTACGTCCCATGAAAGATAAGAGGGATGGGTGTTCTCCAAGTTGTAAACTTTGTGCTGTGTGGAGAGTGAAGAAGGAGGTTGATTCATGCCACCCGAGGCTGGGGGGGCATGTGGCATGAAGGAAAGTGTCATGTGCTTGGAGGGAAAAAAGACCCGGATACGAATCGACCCTGCTCTGGGACTTCCTAGCTGGGTAACCTTAGCAAATGACTTAATCTTTCTGAATTGTAGGTTCTTCATTTCCATAAGGACAGTATTGTGAGGACTGGAGAACAATGAAGGTGGAAGCACTCCTCAGGGTGCCGGGCCCCTGACAACTTGTAGGAAATGTTCTCCACTTCTCAGTTCTGCCCCTGGCCTTTGCCCTGAGGGAGGCAGGGTTCCCTCTCCCACGGCTGCACCTGAGCGAGTCCCCCTCAGCAAGGTTTGTTAAAGGCCCTTTGAAGACTCCGTGTCTTTAAGGATCCCATCTATGTTTACCTGGCACAGCTCTTTCCCCTGCACATACTTCGCATTCCCCTGTCTTCACTGGGCTGGGGAGAATTTTCAGCAAGCCCAGCGCTCAGCTTCTGTAAGTAACAGAGGATGTTTCGGGCCCTGGGTCCTCTTGCATCCGCATCCCCGAGTCAGGACAGCCCCTCCCCTTTCTGTCTGTCTGTGTTTGGAGTTGGGAGTGGGGTCTCTTTCTGGTCGAGGTGAATGAGACTAAGGCAAGAAGCAGCAGGGAAACGGCCTCGTTTCATGACATTGATGGTATCATGAGGCCAGGAGGACTGAGGGGAGAGGGGAGCGTTTCTCATTTCTGTAATCATCTCCTCCAGAGGGACAGCAGCAGAGAAAGAAAAATCAAACAGTCTGCTCCCTTACCCTGGGCTCCATAATTGACCTTTCACTGTCTGCATTTTCATATTTGAGTCTGCAAAACAGAGGACCCACACAATCAGCAACAGATGGCCTCGTGCCATCTGCAAGGGACATGAATTCAGTTAGCATGCACATTGTCATCCTAGGGCGGTTCCAGGGGACTGCTGAAAAGACAGCAGGCCTGCTTTGCAAAATAGATAGAGAGCATGATTAAAATGTCTGGATCCAATTGTATGTTTAATTACAATCCCTTTTTTATCTCAAAGACAATGACTTGTAGCTATTATGACACAATATTGAAAATATGTATGACACATGGTGGCACTTGGAGGCTGATAGGTGGTCTGTGTTTGATCAAAATGATCAAAGATCCTCACCATGGAGGCCCCCTCTCCTTCTCTCTCATCTGATCCACTTAGATGAGCAAAATATGATTCACAGGAGACAGTTTATGTGATTTTCATTCCCCGAGAGCAGAGGCATAATTTTTACATCACCATTTCCCCTAAAAACAATGGGAGTTTGACAATGCTCATAAACACACAGTAATCCACCCCGCACTCCGTGGCTGTCTACAAGGCATCTCTCCTGCTTCAGCTCTAATTTACTCTCCTATGTTCAAACACTTTTGAATTTTATTATTGGTATGATCAGAAAAAGACCAAAAAAAAATTGAAAGTTCTGAGAGGGAACTCTATTATTTTGGTCTATTCATACAATAAGATATTTTGAGGACTTTAGAGAAAATTAAAGTTGAATGGTGTGTTGACTGTGAATTCTAACTATTTGGTTGAGGATAAAGATGGAATTTCACTAGGTAACTTGTGGAAGCACTGTCAGCTAAAATTGCTGTTGTGTCTGCTGCAAAAAAGAATTTATACTGGAATTTCTTTTCCTGCCGTTTAGCTGAAACTCTGAAAGGCAGAGAAATAAGGCACATCAGTAACTTGCTGGCGTGCCTCATTGTGGGGATTTTACACATGTAACCAGCGTTATGGGGAGAACTGTTTGCAACAACTTGATGAAAACATTCAGTACTAATTTGGATGACAATTTATCAGATGTAATTATGCATTTCACACCTACGTAGTAGTATATGTTTCACTTCTTGAAGGCTTTTGGTTAGGTTCATGTAAAACTTGGGTTGTAGTTTCACATACATTTGCTTCTCTCTTCTAGCGGTTTCCTGCCCTATGTTGCTCTCCTTTACATTGGTTATTGTTGTGTAAAGAAAACAGAAACATTCTTCACTAGCAACAAGAAACTGAGTCAGGTATTTCTTGTGCTGCTGCTCTGCACACAGTACCATGGTGGGGGTTGCGAGGGGCTTCAGCTGACTTGTGCAGGCTTGAATCCTGCCCTCAAGGATTTTACAGCCCCATGTAAGTCCACAGTGAGTCAGATCTAAGAAAGAAAAAGATGAAGAGTTGGATGGAAGGACAGATAAGGAGAGATGCAGAGTTGGAGAGGGAGGGAGGAAGAGAGCTTGGGTAAGAGGGTGGGCAGTGGAAAATAAATGGCTACAATTCTTTAATCCTTTATCTATTGTGTCCAAGGAAGGGAGGAGGGCATTCCAGGGAAAAGCTCAGTTTACTGCCGTAAAGCTTTGGCTCCAAATTCTTTTGTGGGAATTCTAGCCACAAGTGGCTCAGATAGACCCTGGGTGAATCACAAACTGTTTTTGTGTCTGCAGCCTAAGGTTTATCCTAAAAATAGGCTGAATGACCTATTTAGCTTTTACCCTAGTTCAGCCCTTTAGATTATTTACCAGCAGCTAATATTTACTGAGCTATTATTATGTGCCAGGCATTGTACTAAGTGCTTAATAAATGTTTTCTCATCTAGTCCTCACCAAACTCCCCTCTGAGGTAAGGATCACTACCCTATAGTAAAAGAGACATGTACTCTATCAAAAAAAATCCAACAGAAGCTGTTAGATAATGAAAAGACTATTTCCTTTGCTGTCCTTGGCACATACTTTTGGCTTCAGAAACAGCGCCACTGTCTTGATTTGTTTATCTCTGCTGTACTTTCTGTCATCCAGCACTTACAGCTCTAGTAATTAAAGGGGAATCAGCAGTTTATGAAAGCACAATAGACTTAGGGGAGGATGGCTTTGTTGGATCAACAAAATTTAACTGAAAAGTTATCACTGCAAAATCATACACCAGGGAAATTTTAATGCATAAAAATCATCTTTAAATTAAAGTGCTAAGACCAGAGTTTCAAAGACATTTGTTTTAATGGTGCCCCATTAGCTGTGTAAAAAAAGACCCCAAAACTTTTGAGTCACTATTTTATCTTGCAAAAGTTACATATTCTTTGTAGACAGGAACTGTCTGTTAAAGTAATATTTGACATATCCTGAATCAAAAAAACTTTACAGTGAAAGGCTGACATCTATTTACTATGTAAAAAAAGGCTGCTGTGTATTTTTACTAGCAGAATTTTCCTTTAATAAGGCAGCCAAATGGCATCTACACACAACAAACCAATTTAGAGCCAAGACCTATTGAATACCAACACAGCATCACATGTGCCTAGCAATCCATTTTTCCAGTATTACTCTGACTTGGTACTGAATTTGTATAGGAAATATGGTGTTTTTTATGTTTTGGGTTTTTTTGTTTGTTGGTTGGTTTTTTGGGAAAGGGTATAACAGTAATAAAAAGGCCTGGGTTAATTATTTATTTGGTGAACTTTAATCTTTTCAGTGCTCTCAACTTTGATTTCATTATATTAGTAGTTGATCTTCCTTATTTAAGAAGAACAAACTACAACTGAGCTATTTTTATATTTTTCAATCAAGTAGAAGCAAAATCTGTATGTTTGGCCAATTCCAACCAAGATCATCTGTCTAAGTCACTGCAGTTAGGAAGAGACCAGACAGAAGGCAGTCATCTTGGTAAAGAGTTTAAATCTGTGTGTAATCTCACACAGGTGCTGCTTCCTGTGCTCTGGAAAATCCCTCATCACTAAGCAGGCGAACTGAGCCACACCTGCATTTAAGCAGAACACCTGGACCTACTCTTTCCTACTCGCTCATGTTCTCCAAATCGTCCCTAAACACATGGTGCTTTAGCACAAGTCTGACACCAGAGATTTGTAAGCCCTAAGTGCACTGCCAAATCAAGTTTGATACAAAACACAGCTACCTTTTTTGAATCAAATACATTACAGATATGATACTCCCATCATCTATTTCAATTAGTCAAGCCTCAGGTAATTTATGGGGTCATTTCTGCCACTAGTAATAAATTTCATAAAGGCATTAACAATTAAACAGGGAATTTTAAGGAAGGTTGAAGCCCAACATCTATTAAAGGCCCTAGCTAGCTTCATTGGCCGTGTGCTCTTTGTTTTCCAGTCATATAGCCATTGGATGGGAAAGTCCTGAAAATTAAATATGGGTTTAGTTATTATCAACAAGATGCTAGTTTTAGTGGGTCTCAGTTTCCTTAAGAAAAAGCACATATTTGTTAAACTCTAAATATCTAATTTTTGCTTAATGGAGCTTAATTAATGCTTAGATTTACAGTTATGGGAGGCTTTGTAATTAATTAATGACTATGTATTGTTGGTGTACTCTGGGCCTAGCATTATGCTGGAATAACTGAATTTATAAGTGATCAAGCAAGCTATCAGTGTACTTTGTGTGGCTTTACACGTGGCCTTCCAGTAAGCGCTTTCTGTGGAATTTTGGCATTTCACCTGAGGTAGATGTCAGGGATGTTCAGGGAGAAGAAAGAATGGCATTGAGTAGGTATGCCTTTTATGGCTGTCATAAATGATGCAGAAACAATAGGGATTGTGTGGAGGAGGTCCTTAATACATGTGTACACTTCGATAAACACATCTGAATACATCTTCAAGTGTTAACATTTTGAACTGCTGATCAATTCATAACATTGAATTTATTACACTTGCAATGCTGTTATGTTTATTGCTTGAATTCCTTGGACTCAGTTGCTGTTAGTCAAATTCACTGTCTCCAAGAAGGCTTGGAGGTAAAGAGGTAGGAGCGATTGGGGACTTAGGGCATGGTGGGATGGAGGATGTGATGGAGTAGGAGGGGCACAGACAGCACCTGTCAATTGTACTAATGGGTAGCAATCAAGAAGGAAGGCTCTGAAATGCTCACAAAGCAGTTTCAACTCTAAGAGGATATTGCTAGTTTAGCAGAAAGCTCTGAAGCACCAAATGATACCTTATATTCCTGAAGGATTGAGATCGAGAGAGAGAGAGAGACTCTACAGGGTACCTTTGGAATTCAAGGTAGCTTGAATCTGGTCCAGATGTTCCTGAGCAGAGCTAATGGGAGGGCCCCTTGGAAGAGCAGGTGTATATGCCTTGACCTGGTAGTGATGCAACTTGACATTGAATCAGACTCAAGTGCCTGTTCACACTGGAGCCTAGTCACTCAAATAATGGAAGCATTTAATTTTCTTTTCCAAAAGTTTCTCAGCAGTGTGGTTTGTTTTTGATTGAGTGGATGCATAGATGTGATAGTGAATGTATAAAAGAAATAATAGGCTTTCAGGTTTAAGAATTTTTGTAAAATTTATTTTGGTTTCAAAATAATTGAAATTGTCATAGGTTTTTTTTCTCTGAACCTCCTACTTTGTGATGTGAATGGATAAATCACCCAGATCAAAGTTAAAATTTTCTTGTATCAATTTCTTATCTCTAGAAACAGCAGGGATAATTAGGAATTGCAAGGATTGCAGAGAGCCTGGGAAGTGCGTGAGCAGAGGAAAGGTTTCCATGAAGAGAAAAGTAGGCAAGGCATGAGCACCCAAAAGTGGAAGCTGAAGTATTCTAGAACATAGGCATAGAGTTGGCCTTTACAAGATTATCAAGAAGTGCAAAGTACTGGGAAAAGCAGCTAATGTTCAAAGCTAACAGTTTGGAGAGAAATGGCTCCTACAAGAGGAAGATGTGATATAATACAGACATAGGATACTCACCCTAAAATTGTGTGAAGTTCAAAGAATTTTTGGCAGGGAGAAATAAGTTCCAAAATAGATACCTAATGGAGAGGTGGTGGGAGCTTCCAAGGATGTAAAGTGGAGTAACCCAGGCTGAAAATAATGGGGGTAACACATTGACCGAGGAATAGGAAATTTTTGTGAAGGCAGGGGTCATGGCAGGAAATATTTGATTTCCCAGCTGTGGCCCAAAGCTTGGCACACAGTGGGTAATTAGTGCTTGAAGAGTGAGCAGAGTGCTATAGATGTAAAAAGAAGGCAAAATTAGCAAGGATGGGAGAGCATTTGTTAGGCAGTAGGATAAAAAAAAGATAAAGAAGATGATTTTCTGAGTAAAAGAAACTGTAAGAGTGAGCACAAATTTGCCTTTTTATGAATGAAGTTTAGGTTGGAGCAGCTAATCCTGAAGCTCTTTCTTGGGAAATATCTTTCTAAGTTTTAGAGCTTGTTTTCCAATCAAGACATATTCACCTGAGAATATAAAAACAAGATAAAATTAAATGGCCCTCTCAAGTAGTGTAGCTGAGTAGCACTCAAATCTGTAATTGACAGCTGTAGCCCACATGTTTCTACAGCCAAAGAGGAAGGAGCAGATCATCCCTGCCATCTCACTGCCTAGTCGTACCTTGTTGATTTCAAGTTTGTTGATCACCTAAATTATTTTGATGAAACTGCAGAATGCTTTTCTTTTGCACCCAGAGTATATATAAATTTTTTCTATATAGGATCCAAGTGAGAGATACCTTCTTTTTCTTCTTTTATTTCACAATCATCTACTCTTCCTGGTGCTTTCAATAAGGTATTTTGTGGATGGGGACAAATAAGGAAGACTTCAGTGAGTTAAGGGACCTGAGACTAGAATTTTAATGAAATTCCTGGAAATGATTCACGGTCATCCTTATTCAGGAGACGAAGCAGGACAAAGAGCCTAAAATGAAATGGTAAGAAACCTAGTTCTTAATTTTGGTGTTTACTTCAAGGATTGATCTAGAGGTATTATGAAGAGCAAAATGTTCTGGGTCTTTATTCTTTCATAAGCCACGCAGGAGGCTGCCTGGGAAACTTTTCTTCCCTGATGTGGCTGATGGAGGTTCATGCCAGCAGCTCGGTTGAGTAGCTGCCTCCCCATGCAGTATCCAATAAAGAGATCAAGCTCTTCACTTTCTCTTAGGGTTTTTAGTGGAACACAGGTTGGTCTCAGAGCTATTATTTTATGTTTTTGTTAAATCTCTGAGGTTGAGGTTGATTAACTTTTAGATTAAGCTACACTCTGAAATTAAGTTTAAAATGTCTAACCTTCGAATAGGGATGGAATTCTCACCAGTCATCATTAGAATTCACTGATGTTACAGATTTGTAGACAGATGTTATCCATTAAGATGAAAGCAGAAAGAGGCTATAAAGTTGACTCAGAAGGCTAAGTACTTTACCTTCAGGGAAGCACATATAAAAATCTGTTCTGAACTATATATATAGTAATAGTTAAAGCTCTGAACACCTGGTTCTTAACTGGCCAGGCAGAGTCATATAAAATACTGACATACCTTCTACTTACTGTTATTTTGATCTTTAGGCAGGTTACTGTTTTTATTATGCATGCTTAGGAATTTAGTCTCAGTGATCAGCCAACCCAGAGGGCATTTAGTGAATGCCAGCCTTGTGTGAGCACAAACCTAGGATGACGTCTAGGTCAGGACTGGATTTCTCAGTACCTGCCTTGGTCTAGGTCTTGGACTAATGGCAATAATGGTTAAGTTCAGTAGTTTTTTTACCTTTAGTTTTTACACCTTTCCTCAGTGACTTGACAAGTTGACATTTTTCAGACAGTTCAGAATTGCAAAGCGCTCTACGCCTGGCTCAGTTAGCTGTGCTGGTTGAAAACACGACACTAATGAGGCCAAGTTTCAATTCCCACATGGCCTGGGCTGTTCTGAAGGTGAAAAACTGTCCCACAACCCCAGGCTGCATCTCTACCACTGTGTAGTTTCTTGATCTGCCAGCAATCACCATGTTTCAGTAGGAGGACCCCTCCAGAGAGAGTGGAGCTCAGGGAAGAATGAAGGTCATGCCCTGTGATGACAATTCAGTAGCAACACCTCTGTCAATAAGCATCATCCTAGTTAGGGTGGCCACAGATGGGAGAGAGTGGAACCCAAGAAGAGCGTCGTAAAACCGTTTCCATCTGTGTAACGGAATACATGGAACACAGTAACTAATTTTCACTGAGCACTTCCTGTCTATCTGCTATTGCTCAAAGCTTTTAAAATATGCATCGACTTATTTAATCTTCATAGCAATCCTATGAAGCAGGTGCTTTCAATAGCCCTGCTTTATTCATAAGGAAATTGAGGGATGCAGACCTTCATCAGATTGCTCCAAGTGCATACAGGCAGGCTGATCCCAGAGCTCTTGTATTCACCTCTGCACCCAACACAGGCACTGCTTAGAGAGGAAATGCATTAGCCTGCCAGTCAGCTCTCAAACAGATGAGAGTCACTGAAAGACAAACTCCCAGCTCTCTTGTGAATGGAGCTACATAATGTTTTTGACTGTTGCTGGACCACTAAATTCACCCATTAGCTAAAATTAGTTTATGAAATTTTCATCCTTTCAACACTTGTGACACCTTAAACTAAGAAAACGTGGTCTTGAATGTTACTTGGAAATGTTTTTGGGTGTTTTTGAAAAAGTCTTCTAAATTAAAAGCTATCTCTATTATCCATCCAATAAAGCATCGTGTAAGTTATCATGAAAAATTGAACTAGACATTAGAAAATCAAAGTAAAAGACATCGTCTCCCATTGATCCCAGCTTTCCAACTGTCTGTTCATATCCAAATGTCCTTGCTTTTATGCTTGAAATGATAATTGCTCTTATTCTTTAATCTGCTGCAGTGTGCTTTTCTATCCTACTGAAATTCCCTGCAGAGCATCATTCCTCTCTGGTAGGTCAACTCTAACTACCTTCTCTGGGCCCTTGTGGTTTTGCTTGCCCCTTCCCTAGTATTCGCTCTTTCTCCTTAGCCCAGCTCTTGTGTTCATGATGCTATGCCATACCATGCCATCTGAGTTTCTCTCACCTCTCCTGTCTGTTTCCCTCACTCAGCCTGGCCCTGACATAGGTGTTGCCTTCCCTTCTGGTCCTTAGTGCTCTCTTCTCCTCATACTCTGCTCTCACCCTTTGTGATCTTATTTTCATTCATGTGACCAACAGGGACTTGTAGATGGGAGATGCCAAAATCGAATCTGTGCAGCCTTGAATTCACTTCTAAGGTATTTGCCCATCTCCTTGCTATTCCTTTTCCTTCTGATTGGCCTACAAACATTTCAGATTCAATTTGTCCAAACTGTGTGCCTGTCTCCAGACTGTTCTTGAATTTATGCCTTTCCAAGCTGGAAATCTGACTTATCCATGGCTGTTATCTTTATTCTCTACTTCCAAGGCTTTGCCAAGTCCTGTTGATTCTATTTCTAAAACCTTTTAGGAATCAGTCTGTTTTCCAATTCTATTTCTAAGGTCAGAGTTGAGACTTTTCATCCAAAATTACTGAGCACCTACTCTGTGTCAGGCATTGGGCTAGAAGTACAAATGTAGATAAGGGATCATTCCTGCATCAGGGATGCTAACATCCTAACACCATGGAATAAATGATTCATAGAACTGAGACTAGAGCTCTTTCTGTTTGCAGGGGCCAAGGATATATTCCAGAGTTGGGGGGGGCAGTGTGGGGAGACAGAGAGAGAGAGCACGAGAGAGAAAGGAATTCAGAGGATTTGTGGCAGTATTAAAGAGTCAACCTTGTCTCTAGGCAACCATGACCTTCCAGTTTCCATTAACCCACACTCCTCTGGCCACACTGACTAGGGCTCCTTCTTCCATAATCCTTTCCACCAGGTCTGTTGCTTTCCCATTGGTCTCCAAGTCACCGGAGGACCTGTTCTGTGTCAGGAGATAAAGGTACTTATGGTTCAGGGGCTAGGATGAGACTTGTTCAATTTCAAGAATTGGCAAATACAAATACAATTCTTTAAGGAAAATCAGGTTTCTAATATAATATATTAAGTTACTTTGACATATTTACTATGATTCTTATTCCTAAAGAAACATATAAAAGACTAAATGGAACAAACATTTCAGCTATTGTTTTGTTCATATGATCTTTGAGAGTGTATCCAAGAATATTAATTTGGGGAAAAGTTTCAGTTACCAATTGCATTCAGCGTGGGTTTTATTTACTTATTAACATACTGAAACTCTCAGTTTTCTGTTTTGCCAAAATGTGTAATCCAAAGTGGAAGTTATAATTTCTTAATGTTATACAGTGTTCTAGAGGCTTTCTGGACATAAATAATATTTCAGTGTTATTTTATTTAATTAATAATAGAAAACTATTTTGAAACTATAATATCACCAACAGAGCAAAGGTATTAATCCCAAAATTATTATTCTGCTTTAAGGGTAGGTATATTTTAAAATTTTTATTTGATGAAAACATCACCCTATTCTTCTGTAGAACACAGAAAAAAATTAGGAACTAAAATTTTACTGATAAAAGTTGGTAGTCATCTCAGTACATGGACAAAATACTCACAGTTCTCTTTGAACATTTAAAAGTCTGTTGTATCATGCTCTGGACAAGCTTTTAGGTTTAAAAAAAAGTTGGCTAATTGACCTATTTTAAACTCTTCTCACTATGTCCCCAGTCTGAAGACCAGAGTGCTTTTCTAAAGAGCTGGATTTTTTATGAGGTGTTAAATAAACATTGCCAAATGTGACTTTGTGGAGATCTCTGCACCCTCATAGTAGAGTGATGCAGGCTACTTGATCATTTGTGTATCCTTAATAGCCCACAATTAACCCTTCTTATAAGGAAATGTGTGGGATGGCTTGGTTATATATAAATCATCATGAATAGAATGCATTTGTATTTATGTAGGACCAAGGCCAGGAATTCCTCCATTTATCCATTGATATTTGTTCTGCAGACTTAAAAATGTTGGCAGGACAGACTGCATGCATGGCATCTTGAGTAGTGATGCATTCTTGATACACTGATGAAGAAAAATTGGTAAAGCAGCTTAGGTTTCTTAGATTTTTGCAGGGGGAGGAGAAGGACTTTGTTTCAAGAGTACAGTAATAATCTCTTACCTCCACATAGTCCTTTCCATTTCCCTGTGTGAATTGTCCCATATTCACTGCCATGATCCTCCCAGCTTCCCTGAGAGCTGAGAAGGGCAGGTGAGACTCTCAGTTTGTAGTGGAGGAAACTATACTCAGGAACATTTGCTTGAAAATGTACTGAAAATGGCCCTCAAGTCCATTGTCCTTACTTATCCTTTCATTATAGGAGTCTCAGTGTGGTCTCAGGAAGTTTGAGAAGAAAAAGCTTTTTAAAAACTTTAATCTGTAGCATTTGGTTGCTCAGGCCCTAGACCAAGCTGGTGGTTCATTTTTCTGTAATTGGGAATTTGATGACAGAAATCTAGCCTGAGAATAGTATGGGAATGACTGGCAGAGACAAAGAGGACATTTAGGCATTGATGGAGTTGATGGAAGTGGAGGAGAAAGAGAACTCAAGTAAATATTTTAATGATTCCCAAATGAATTTTAAAAGTTTAGATTCTAAATACATTGAAGACTCATTATAACATTGTTTTTGAGGTTTATGCTTTAGAATGAAATTAGAGGTGAAATCTTGACCCTTTTTGGGTGAAGTCTCAATTTTCTTAATTTAATGAAGAATGTTATAGTCATAGCTTAATAGTAAGGCTATGCCTACTTTTTCAATAAAATAGCATTTCTTCCTTTTGAAAGTGTTTGCTAAATAAAGAAGAATAAATTCTTCTCTTGTTTCTCTGGTTATATCGATGTTTGTGTGTGTGTTGTCCTTCTAATCTAAGCTGTAATTTCTAAAAAAAATGGGAGCTAAATATTATACATACTACTCGTACAATAAATATTTGTCAACTTAAATTACCTGTGCTTTTCAGGCAAATACTTACTATATAATCCATGTGCCTATGCAATTTCTCTTTTGTGCAGTTGAAAATACTTTTTAATAATGGCTTTTAAAATAATGGTTCTAGTTCTCTCATTCATGTATATTTACCTACTTAAAATAGATTTGATCTCAAATTTCATGGCTATTAAATGTTACGCATAGGCACATGCCAGATATAATGATTGCATGGCTTTTTCTAGTATGAAGGTCACTATGGCATCATTTGGTGATTTAATGCTGTACTTAGTTCAGATTTCAGCTCTGGGACATCTTACCTGTGAAACTTTGGGCAAATGACTGCAGTGTCCTCATCTGACAGCACTGAGGATCATTAGAGTGTTGTGAGAACCAAATGAGGCAGGACTTGGCATAGAGTAAATTCTCCTATATTAGATGTTATTAAGATTATCTTGAATTGAGGACATTTACATAAGTGCTTGCTCCAAATAAGATAATTATAAGATAAGTGATATCCTTGAGTGGCAGTTGAATTGCTTTCATAGTTCACTTTTCTGATCTGAGTAAAAATGTTGTGGATTTTATGTTTCAAGATAAAAACAGATATTAGAAAATGTTTGGAAAATTAAATTATATAATCAATTCACATTTCTAATTGATTTTTTTTGTCACAACTCTGGACATCAGGTCTTATTTTAAGTTATTTTTTAAGTAGTAAATATATAGTATGTATTTGCTTCCTTTGATGTGTATAATTCCCTAGTGTGTGGTCTGTTCTCACCACTACACTGTCTTTTCCAAAGATGACAACACCTCCCGCATGTGTCCTTTCATCATCTGAAAACACTGCTGGAGTTACTACAACTCTGAGATGCTAAATCATGCTTTAGTCTTGCCAGGAATCCTTTAGCTATCAAGTGTTTATCAGCCTTTAAGAGGAAAGTACTTCATTATTACATAAAATCACTCATTACATGGTTGGGTGGTTTCATTTGTTTGTGTGGTTTCTGAAAGCTGCAGGAAGGAAAAAAAATGCTACACAGATTTGAGGGACCTCAAATGTAATACACAGTATAGTAGAGATTCCTAACTTTAATCAATTAAAAGTATTTGCTAAACTTACAACTGCCCAGGCCCCTTCCTTGAAGATTCTGAGCAGTAGGTCTGGGGTGGGGTCCTGAATCTGTATTTTTAACAAGTGTGTCAGATGATTCTTCTGATCTGGCCAGTTTGGAAAACACTGCATGTAGAAACCTATGAGAGTACAAGAACAACCACAAGGAAACATTTCTTTATTTTCCTCCCATTTTAGAAATATCAGTAAGCAAAGAGAAAGAGTAGTAAAATAACCTATAATATTATTTCTCAGAATTATTATGGCTGTTAACAAGCATTGCAGGTGGGGGCTCCAGAACCAGACTGTTGGGTTCTAATACTGGGAGGTAGCCAAGTCATGGAGAAGCTGCATGTAGGTGTTCTGGTTGCCAGCCCAAGTCTTTGATTCATCCCAGCCAAGATATGTCAGTGAAGGAGCCTAGAGGTGATTCCAGCCTCCTGCTGTCATCTTTAGCTATCAAGTCTTCCAGCTGAGGTCCCAGACATCATGGAGAAGAGATAAAACATTCCTGCATGCCCTGTCCAAATTCCTAAGTCACACAATCTGTAAGCATAGAAAAGATGGTTGCTGTTTTAAGCCACAAAATTTTGGAGTCTTTTTTTATGTAACAAGAGTCACTGGAACATACATCTTTCCAACTCCATGAATGTAGTAACAGTATGTCTCATTCATGACTTAATCTTTGTCACCTAGCATATAATAGCCCTCAAACATTTGTTGAACAATGTATTATGTTTTAAACAAGACTTCATTGTCAGGAAACTAGATAGTTTTCCATTATACTCTGTGATTCCACTTTAGCCTTGGAGTAAAGACCTGGATGTGGAAATGCTGAGTCATAGAATATGGTAAATGATCTTGATATGGAGATACTGAAACATTCAACTACTGTTATTGCCCATGAATAATCATCCAGAGAGAGCCTGTCAAAGTTAAACCATTGGCATGTAACTTAAAAAACTAACATGTGCCAATTAAATGCACAGGACTGATTTATAAACCAGAGTGATGACTTTTGAACACAATGCAATTTAATTTAAAACAAGAGGTTTGCTAGACTGGTGGTTCTTCACTTGATGTCCAGAAGTCCAAGAAAGTTGTGAAAAGACGTCCATAGGCTATGTCAAATATTTCTTCAAACCTAATTTATCTTACATGTTCTTGAATTAAGGCAAGATGTTAACAAGCATGATGAGTTTCATTTCCTTTGGCCAGACTTATAAGTCATCTCATGTCGCTCAGGCATTCTGATGTTGAAATCATAGGAACGTTGAGGTGTAGTTGCTTTAGCCATATGCTATTAGCAGAGCCACATATTAGATAGTGTCTGAACTGAATGCATCTCACCCATCATTTCACCACCTCTGATAAGATACAGTGGAGGTAGCCAAAATTAAAGTAAACAGTGCTCAAATTTCTAAATCCTTATTTAAATTATTTACTCATCATCATAGCCTTATTAGTGATTTATAATATATAATATTTATATTAGTGATTTCATAATATTACTGTGAGTACTTGCTGATTTTGAATCTTTAGGTAAGACTTAGATTTTGTAACAGAGCACACATTATGTAATATAACCTGTTTGGTCATCAAAAACCTTTCAAATCATGTAACCTATGGGGACAAAATACTATAAAACCATAGGGACAGAAGTTTGAAAAATACAGATGTGTGTACAGGAGTGTCACTGACAGTTGCTCCAACACTGAAGAACATATTAGGTTGTTTATTAACACAAACTTATAAGAAAGGGAAATGGATTAGTTTTTTCATGTCTAGGATAGTTAGAACCCCCCCAATCACTGAAGAGTAAACATAATTGCAAAAACATTGGGATTTGGAGTCAGAGAACAAGGGGGTTAAATTCTAAGCAGATGATCCTGGACAGTTTCTGGACATCTGTGCACCTCATCTGCAATGTTGGGATAATATTAACTCAGGGTTTTGTGGAGAATAAATGAGCTAACATATGAAAGATCCAATCATAATGGATGGCATACTGGTGTTCAGTAAATGTTAGTGGAATTCAGATTTATTTTCTGGGTGTCTGTCACTGACTTTCAGGATTGGGGCATCCTCTGCCTTGGATAGTAATGTAAACATAATAATTCTGGATTTTTTTCCAGCCACAAGATAACTCATGCTTATGCTGATTTGTAATTTTCCCCAACTGTCAGGTGAGTTTACACTTTCTTTATGTTAGTTGCATTACTGATAACCAAGTGGGCACCACATTTGAAACCATTTCATTGCATGAGTTACCAGAAAGATGATGAATGGTATCTGTTTTGTCTTATTTTAATGTCAGGTCCAGAAGGTGACATTTTCTGATTGTTTTTAATCTCTGAAATGGTATCATATATTTTGGAACTTGTAGATAAAAGTCTACAGGCATCCACAGTGCCCATGAATGAAATGTAGTCAAGTTAATATTGGAAGTCAACATAGAATTCACTTGGTTTTGTTATCATTTCCATTGTATTGATTAAGAAATCAAAAAGTACAACTAAGTTAAGAGAATCTAGGAAGCAGAAGAAGCAAACTAAGTAATCATCTAACAAAACTCTCACTTAATGCATTTGGGGGGCTAGACGTTCACTGTGGCGAAGCACAGAGACTCGCTCTTGGGAATCACATTTACTAGTCCAGTGCTTTTCCCAACAAGTCCCTGTGATTTTATAAGTCATGAAATTGATATTACCAAATTAATAACAAAAATGTAGATCCTTAATTTCTAGTTGAGCAAATGCTTCATACAAGGTTTGAATACGGTCCTTATGAAAACACTGGGCAAAACTTAGAGAGTTCCTTTGCTATAAAAGGAATTATAAAATTAAATTGGAATATAAGGTGACTTTATAGTGACAAATCTTCAGGTGATTGCAATAATATTAGTGTCTTTTGTATACTTCTCATTTTGTCTTGAGTTTTAAATCCAAACAAAGTCACTGGAATAACAAAAGAATGAAGCAAGTCCCTGGATAGGTTTGAAGCTCAGTTTGATTTCATATATGGTTAAATTGTATGAAAGCTCACATCTGTCTTTGAACAACAGAAACATAAAAATGTACATTAAATGCTGATAAAAGTTTGATTCATTATTTTTCACAAATAAATATTTGATACTGTTTTGATTCATGGGCCCTGAAAGCAGATAGGTATTTAAACCTACAGAGTTTATATCTCTCTTCCTTTTCTTGGAAGTGAATTATTTTTAAAGATTTTTTTTCTAAGCTCCCCTAATATACCACTATCAGATCAGAGCAACTTGACAGTCAGCTTTTGTCAATTCAGTAACAAGCGCAGACTGGACTATATACACTTACAGCTGAGACTGCACCATGGATTCTAATCAACTGCTTTCTTTAATCATCTCATATTTGTTATTCTGTCTTTTGGTTATAGAAACTTAAAAAAACGAGGGTACATAGATTGTTTTACTCCAGCAGTTCTCATGAATAATTTTTCTAGCTCCCTTCCTTTTTTAAAAAAGTAAATGGGACAAGTACCTCCATTTTTGGAATAGAATTTTAACAACTGTAACTCTGAAAAGGGCAGAGGTAGAAGTGAGAATTTTACAAAGGTGATTAGACACAGTTACATATTTATTCTTTACAGTAAGGGAACTAGAAAAGATAAAAGAAATAGTAGATTATTTGCTAAAAAAAAAAGTTTGTCAGTAGAATAGTGCCCAAGAGCTGTCTGAAATATTGTTTGACTGTTTTGAATCTGTTCCAAGCCTTCTTAGGTTGATCCCACCCTACACCCTGCCACCTCCAAGTCAGGTTACCTATGATGTTTGTTGTTTGTTAATTGCCTGGGAGTGGGGAAGGGGATTGTGAAGAGGGAAAGGAATAGAAATAAAAGTGCTTTCTTTGCAAAATAGGGAGCATCCATTCAACTTTCCCCATTTTACATATCTGAAAGGAAATAAATCAGATGACCATAGTGAGTGATGTCAAGAGTTTGAAAAGGAATCACTGATTATTTCTAATAGAAAAATCCCTATATCTTTTAAATCCTCTGGTAATTGTTTCTTTAGGTGTCCAGGTGTCGGAAGTGAGAATTATTGTCTAGCATCTATTATCCCAAGATAGCAAAGAAAGCTTAACCACCATGTGTTCCTCCTGTTTAAGCCTAAAGTATGTCTACATGATGATGGCAACGTGGGAAGAAGTCAGCAACAAGTCTTTTTGAAAAAAAAAATTTTGTTTTTGCAATATTGTGTCAAATATCCAGTTGGATTTTCTTCAGGCTGGTTATTTGACTGCTGCAGGGTGGAAGGGAGGGGAGAGAGGGAGGGAAGGAGGGAGTGCTGCTGGGAGGTTTGGGTTATTTCATCTCTCTCTGGTGCAACACGTTGGGGTCAAGGCTCACTGACTCCGTATAGCTGAACCATATGAAACTGCTGTTTTTATTGGTCAGAATGGTTGCATATCCGTGAGTTCATATGCTGTAACTTATTAGATAACAGTGAACACCTATGCTTTCATTATCCATTAAGTGAACAAGTAATTATTGGATCCCACCTTATATAAGAGGATGTAAAAAACCAAAAGCTCTTCTATAGCCCCTTGGCTTGAGACTTGCAAGCTCTTATTTCTTTTAAGACTACTTAAGTAGTCAGAATTACTTAGTCTTTACATAAGAGTGACCAATTTGTACATATAATTTTCATCTTAACTTTCTATTTAACATGAGAAAAATATTCCATGTTATAAAATTTTCATAACTCTACTTCAAGGGCTATAAAATGTTCCTTGGTGGATAGTTTATTGGCCATTCCTGTATTTCAGGTACATTTAGGTAGTTGGCTTACTGTCTTTGTGCATATAGTGTTTTTCTGTTATTCAGGTTATTTCCCTAGGATAGAGTCCCCAAAGTGGAATTACTTGGTCAAAGGGTATGAACATATAAAAAATCTCTTGATACACATCAGCTGGAAATAGCTGTATTTTTAATACTGCTTGAAATATGAAGTTTGACTCCTCATCAGTCCCAGGATATGTTAAAAACTGTTTAAAATGACTTGCTTGCATGGTGGTCCAAAACCATATGCAATGACAATGTCACAGTCTGGATAAAGGAAAAGGTTTGGAATTGCTGGTTTCAAGAGAACCACTAGCTTTTCTCAAAGGGAATGGCCTCTGAGTAAGCTGATACCAAGAAGAAAGACCAAACTCCCGATGCATGCACGATTTCTTAAATTTCTGTTTGTAATTATTTTGCCTTCAGGAAATGAGGGAAAAGGAGACCAAGTTTAAGCCTACATTTGGGGACTTTTCTAAAGAATACATTACAATTTTCACTCCTTGGGAAAGAAGAAGTAAAAGACAGAGTAAGTGTAGGTTTAGATAGTGTGTTTTTGCTTAAAATATGTGATAAACTAGAGGGAATTTAGTATTGGGCAGTAATATCCATTGGAGCATATTTTTAAATCCCTGCGTACTTACAGTAATGTCTCTTCCTCGGTAAGATAAAGCAATTGAACTAATGCTAACTAGACTGTAACTTTGAGTCTGAGGAGAACATAAGCTGATGAAGACTAAGTGTCTACATGTGACATCATAGCACTTGGTGAGAGGGGACCTCGGGGAGAGAGAATGGGATGACTGCTGGGTCAAGGTGTGGCTGCTGTGTGTGTCGGCCATCTTGCTTGTTCAGATGATGCTGTGAGACCAGCTTATCCTAGAATCCAGATATAGGGCCCAGCCATGCCTCACATGGGGTCAACATCCCGTAGATCATAGCCATATCCAGAAAAGGAAAATGCCAGGACCATGAGAATATCCTGCTTTGGGGCCAGGGCAAAGCATCAGGAGGCAGGTCAGGGCCTCTGGAGCCACTTCCATGGGAGGCAGTAAAGCACAGTAGTTTGGAGCATGGATCCAGACAGCTTAGGTTAGAAACTGGGTGCCACTCCTTGCTAGCTGTGTGACCTCAGATGAGTTCTTAACCTCTCTGTGCTTTAGATTACTCATCTGTAAGATTGGGCTTATAATAGCCCCTGCCTCAGGGTGGCTATGAAGATTGAGTTAATACACAGTATGTGCTTAGAATGATCCTTGGCGTTAGTAAGTGCTATGAGTATTTTTTTCTCCCAGTATATTAAAATAAACATCTAAAGAGAGTTACAGAAAGCTTTTGGTTTACCAAATGGGTATATTTAACAAATTCACCTCTTGTACACACAGTATAGTGACTGTAGGACAACTTCATTTGGGGATTAAAGCAAAAGTCTACATCCAATGTGATGTGAGATGTGACAAATGGGCCTCCTGGTGAACCCCAGGCAAGGCCCTGGCAGTCAGGCCACTGCTTCCTTCCTTGATCACTATGCTGATTAAAGAGCTGCCTTTTCCTTTTTTAAGAGTGCTTCCCTCAAGTGAAGCATTTGTTGTGCTAGGGAGCAAATTTGGTATGGTGTCATTGCCTCCTCAGCATCCGCAGCTACCTCAGAGCAGCCATTTTGAGCAGAGAACATACCACCGAGTCTCCTGCATTAGTGCCCCTGAGATCTGGACAGCTACGTGTGTGGAGCACTGTGCTCGGGACCAGGGAGAAAGTCAAACTGGGACATGCATGGAAAATTCATTGTTCTACTGGTGCCTTGACACTGGGTGGTTGAATAGCAGGTTGGATGCTGGTCAGAAGAAATAGTGCAGAACAAGACATAGGATTTCTTTTGTTTCTATTCTGGTCAGAGGAAACCGAAGAATCTAAGACTTACGGTCAGTACCAGCCATGCCACGCTTTGGGAAGCAATCTGGAGTAGTTATGCCTGAAAATGTCTAATTCTGTGTTAAATGTAGGAGATATTACAGATCCTTCTTTGTAATTAGACATTTGAAAGGGCACTGTAGAACATTCATACCTGTCTACAAGATCTTTACTGAGGTCTAGAGGACCTCAAGTCATGGTCAGACTTTCAAAAAGCATTGTGCATTATGAAGAGTGGTACCTGAAATACAGACAAAGGAACCCTAGGCATTTTCAATTTTCCAAAGATCAGATATTATGGAAAGGTGTGTTATTTCATTTCCAAAACACAATCTCACTTAAAGTTTCAACAAAGAATTGCTATTGACTTTAGGTCACTTGTATGTGCCTGTAGTAAAATTAAGACTTTTTGCTTCTTTGAACAATTCCATTTAGCCATTATGGAAACTGTTTTCATGGTTCTTCTCCCTCTTAAATCATTTTTCCTTGTTTCTCAGTATCAGTGTCTCAAAATAAAGCATCTAATTATGAGATGCTCAAAGCATCTTTGATCTTTTGTTTTTCTTTAATATATACTGATATATAGATATATATATAAAGTTTATAAACAGCATTTATTTAAATTATGTTTTTTGACAGTAAAATGGGCTCTCATAGACCTGAAAGATATAATTACTTCAAAAATGACAGGTTAAATGAAATTTAACTGTCTGATTCCAGAGATGTTAGCTATGTGTGAAAAGAAAGACTGCAACATGTGAGTTCAAGTTCAAAGATTCATTAAAATTCATGGCAAATCTCATTGGGAGTGAGTTAAATTGGAAAATATTGTTAAAACTATAGCAGAATATGCATTATACCTCTAGGGGTCACTTAATTGGAATTTTTTCTCACACGTGTGCCATATACCTAGATTTTCATCTGTTCCAAGTGTGGTACTTGAGCTTACACGATGCATGTTAAATCTCCTGCAAAGTGAACTTCTCCCTTGTCCCGCAGAATGATTTCTCCCCTCACCTCACACATGCTCTTGCCAGGTAGTTCTTTCAGCTGTTGAGGTCACTTAGTTGGTGTGCTGCTTTGTGTCTGACAGGAGAGGTAATGAAACAGCCTTGGAGATAAAAACTAGTTGTCAAAGATGCTGGGAAAGATTAAAGACAACCAGAGAATTTGCTGGAGCAGCATGAAAAATAAATTACCTGAGTGAAGTAATGATTAATGAAGCCACTCTTAGGAACCAACTAAAATGGTTAGAGAGTGTTCTTAAATACTTTAAGGGGTGTTTCTCTTTTTTGGTTTGTGCACACAGGGACACATATTGTAACATTACTTAGAATGACTAATTTAGAAATAAAGGGTTTTTAATTAGGTGTTGAGAAATTGGAATATACTTTCTCACCATTGCATAATCCTGACTTCATTCCTCATATCTTGCCAATGGCCTTTTGAAGTATGAAACTTCCATGGTAATAGAATCATTTAATGTATTATCAAGAATTATCCTTGAGGATAATTTAATAGTTAAAATAAATTGGCACATATTAACAACTTTCCTCTGTGGGTTATGCTATTCACACACGTAAGTGCAATCAGCATGTTTTATCAAATGATCAGCAAAAAGCTTTTGTCACAGAAGAATGGGAGCACAAAATCTGCAGGCTAGAAATATTTCAACTTGAGCACATTCATAGAATAACGGAATCCCTGAGACAAAAGCTGTAGATTAATATCATCAATTTTAATTTTGGTGAGGGTGAAGAGAACAGGAAATGGCTAAATTTAAGTATATAGATTGGTGTACATATACTTTCTAGATGGGGGGTGGCAAATAGAGCTTAGGAAAATAAAATACTTTTCCATTTCCAAACACTGTGTTTCATATTAAAGTAATTTATCAAGAAGCTATAAGTTATAAATCTTGAGCTTATGACTACAGCAAGGGCCTCGGCTTGATCCCAAGCTGCATAAACCCTGAGATTCCAGCAGATCTGAAAGGCTTGTCATGTGCTTGTCTGGGGACTATTTGAAAAAAAGTCCAAGAAGCCTCCTGAGGAGGGTGAGTCACCATAAGGCAGAGGAAGGTTTGGGGAACCAAGCCTGTATGAAGTGGGGCGGGGGCAGTTCTGCATGGACATCTCAGCTTTGTCTCCTGTGTGCCACAGTTTTTCCTGGGGATGATGCCAGATCCCAGTGGAGAAGACTCACAGTGAAACCAGTAAGAGAGATTTTCCCCTTTATCACTAAAATGTCTGAGATGCTAGGAAACATAATGCAGCGCCACTTTTGGGACCAGGTAGCAGAGTGTGGAGGAAGCGGGGGCCTCCATATGGAGCTGAGTGGGTTGCCTGCAGTGCACAGATTGGGGTAGGGGTTGGCGGGGCTTGATCACCTGCAGAATCACAGGCAGGAGTCTCAGGAGAGGCATTCTCTCCACTTCAGCAGAGGGGCCTCGGGTAGGGGTGACATCAGGAATGCTTGAGTCTGCTACTACTTAGGCAAGATGCAGCATTGATGGAGGACATGCCTCGGGGTATGGCTGGCTTGGGAGGTTGGCGTGGCTTTGGAGAGTTCATAGTCTCAAGCCCAGTAGGAGGTGTCACTTCTCCCAGTAACAGGAGAAGCTGTAGGAGGAATGCTGAGTGGGATCTGGGAGAAGTCCGGATTTTGAACCTACTGAAGCTGTCCAGCAGCGGCTCCCAGACTGGCAGGGGAAGTCAGACCTGGGGGTAGAGGGTGAAACTAAAGGAGGAACAGTGTTTCATGGCTTGTACTCTTAATTACATGTACCCCTCCAAACTCACGTAGCTTCTGGAAAAGTGGATGTTCTATGCTATATTCATTTTATATTTCTGAAAGTACAAACCAAGAACTCATCATCTGGTAACAAAGAATAGAATTGGCACTGTTTATTGAATGGCCATTAAGTGTTAAGAAATATCAATATCCTCTTAAATGGAGGTGCAGAGACCAACATGCGGATTCATCTTGAAGGCCGATGTGGTGGTGCAGGGACTGCTGAGATTCCCTAAGTGGCCAAAGAGGTCCTTCTTTGTATGGATAGTATTTCAGACAGCTGTGTCCCTTCTGTTCACCCACTTCTGCTCTGTGTGGCCACCTCACTCCCACTTAGATTGCTTTCCAAATCAGAGACTTAGCTAGCTCTCAGAGTTAATGTGTGTCGTTCCTTCCCTCTAATCTGTAACCCTCTGGAATGATTCAGTGAGCATCATTATACCCATCTGATAGATGGCAAACCTGAGGTTCATAAGAGCCAAACAGATTGCTAAAGTGGGCAGAAAATAGAGGTAGAATCTTCATGCAAGCCTAGATCCATGTCTTCTTACAACCAATGATCTGTAAGATGTTCTCTTAGGATAAACTGCTGCACTGTAATTAGGGGTAAAAGACCTTACACATAAAAGATTCACTTTTTAGTGCAATTGTCTCATTTAATGGTAGAATATACTGATAGTGTTTTCCCCAATATAGCAAATATGATTCAGTGAAGGAACAACCACATAACTCAGTTATAAATCTAATTCTCCAATTTGGCAAATCTTTAAGCTGTGATTGAGTCCCTTGACTCGTCCTTATATCTAACTTTGTATAAAAGCTACAATGACAACTCTTTGTTTCTGAAAAAGAACAATGGCCTCTAATTGAGGGCTGTTTCTTTAAGAAGAAAGACTACATGGGATGTACCATAAATATGAAGAAATATGAACCCAAGTTTGGTTTCTTGCTATGTCTATCTATTAGGATAATTGCTTTGGTCTTGATGCTGGGTTTATCTATATACAAATGGAAAAAATTTATAAGAATTATACATGAATATTGTCTGTTGTGCAAACACATCATTAGCAAATTTGTGGGAAAGAAGATTGGGTAAGAACAGAAAGTGATTCATAGTTGGCTTGGAAAAGCTAGAGGTCTAGCACAGAACCAAATACTGCCCTATCTGGTTATTTAGCTATCATGTGTGTGATCTTTACTGTCTAATTAAATTATAGCCTCCTGAAAGCAAAGGCCACAACTTATTCTCTGTTTGTACTCTCTGTAGTGCCCTAGTGCAGGGGCAGGCAGAGAAGACAGCCATAAAATTGTTTCTGTATTAAAATGCAACCTTACAACTAACCTGGATCTCAATTCCTGCAAAGGCATATGTTCTAAAACCACCTCCTCTGCATCCATTTTATTTGACATCCACAGTGACTGTGTGCAAGAAACAAAGTTACTCTCTTAACCTGCAAGGCCCAGACCAAGTGTCAACTTTTCTAGGAAGCCTTGCCAGGCTCCTCACTAGGGGCTACGTGCATTCTTTCTGTGTTCAGTATATACTGAATGTGAGGCATTAATCTCATCTATTAAAATTGATTTAATATATCTGTTTTCCCTTGGGGCCCATGAACTTCTTTCAAGGGCAAGGATCACATTTTTCTCCACACATGCAGCACCTCCCCCAAGTCCCCACTGTCTGATAGGCTGGTCCTCGGAGTCCTTTTTAAAATGATGACCATTTGCATGTGAAAATATACTCATTTGCATATGGAAACATTTATCTTTAAGACGCCAAACCAGCTGTATCCTAATTAGGAATCGCTAAGTTATTAGCTTTGATAAAATGTGACACAGCTCTTAAAGTGGGAAACATGGAAATTAAATCCAGGTCTTCAGTACCACCACATTACTGGGATATCACATAGTCCCATGACTGCCAGCTTCTTCCCTTCTAGGAGGCAGTGGGAAAAGCTCATGTTCTGTGTGAATGGGAATGACTGAAAAAAGTGAGAAATCAACCGTTCTCTCTGTGATGTGTAAATATGATGTTACTTATTTGAGTCTTATCTGCAGCTTCTGTGTAGAAGGACTATTGCTGTTTGACTTTTCTTTTTATACCTAACTTGAGTAATAAGACTACTTGAACAAATGCATTTCTTCTCTCCCACCCTCCTGCCCAGCAGCCTGGTCTCTCCACATCTGTGGTTTTCCATTGATTGCATGCCACACAGCTTAAGGCTGAGCCTCCCTGAGTCCTTGAAATGTTGATTTTCTCTTCTTCATTTTTAAGATAATAGAAATATATCTATTAATAATACAAACATTAAGACATAATATTTTCTATACAGTTACTTATTTATAAAGGTGGCTTCAAATAGGTCCATTGTTTGGTTCTGTTGTTAACAGTTACAAGATGTTTGATAATGACATTATCCTGGCTCTATTCTCAGGTATCTGAATGTTACCTTTAAATTACCAAAATGGCTTCCTGAATTTGTACACAGTTCTAGCCCTTGGCCTATAAATCTCAATACTGCCATTCCATTTTGGTTCTTGGTGTAAGTAAAATGTGTGTTTCTGTGTCCATATCCTGTGCATTGAGGGAAGAGATTTTTCTTCTCCATTTATAATGGCTAATAATCATAATTGCTAGTATTTTTCTGAAGTTGGGCAATGGGATACGTGATAAAGAGTTGTGCTGGTGCCGCTTGCTGTAACTGAGTTTATGAGTTATAACTCTTACTCCAAATGAAATACAATTTTATTTGAGGTAGATCTGCAAGTGGGAGAATGACTATTAATACTGTAATTCTAAAATAACTAATGTACTTGGTGTGAAGCCAGGTACACTGTGAGTTCTGGAGTTAAGTGCTCTTGTGGGAAATACAGAGAGAGACTTTAACATATGGATTCTCAGAAGAAAATGCAACTGTTCCATACAAGAAATATTGAGTTATTCTTAGTACTTTTTAATGCGTGGTTGACTCTGTATTTTTGAGTGGTGCCATTTTTAACACTTGGCAATGCAAACCAAAGATCTTCATTTCCTGGGGTAATTTTACTAACTCACCCATTCATACAACAAGCATTTAGTGAGGATTGATGGTATAGCCCTGTACTTGATTTGATGAGAAATACAAGGAAAGTGGAAGCAAGATATGTCTTCATTGGATTTATAATATTGTTAGAAAATAAAAAAAATATATGTGTATGCAAGTATCTATATAGATAGGTACACTTAAGTATGTGCACACACACACACACACACACACACGTGACAGGTAGAAGGCAAAATGGAACTTCATAGTAATGTATTAAAAATTTACATTGCCTCCCCTCTATGCCATGATCCAGGCAGAGGTTTTAGAGTACCTGCCTTTGAGAAGCTCATCATTGGGTAGAGGGATGGGTGGGCCAGATGGATGGGGTGATAATCAAGGGATGAGCCAACTGCCTTGTGAGACACTGTTGACATGATTCTAAGTTCTGCCTGTGAGAGCAGAGGGAGGCTTCAGAGAAGAAGGGGGGTTTGCATATGTTCTTGGGAGAAAGTGTAGTCACACTTGGTTTTGTGTACATACACACCGAGAGAGGGCAGAGAGGAACAGAGATGCCTGTGAGGTCAGAACCAAGTTACATCTTGCAAGAAGTTTACATAGCACAAGGATAAATATTTATAACTTATATTGTCTGTTATGTGCATGTCGAAGAGGGAAGAGTGGGAAGAGAGCCCAGGTGAGAAAACCCTCACAGGCAAAGGGGGAAGGGGTGGAAATAGTTACACATAAGGAGAGTGGTCCACTGAAGTGGAAGACCTTTCCCTAAAATGAGACCAAATTAGGTGGATTTAGGGATAAACAGCATCTGACTGAGGGCTTGGGTCAAACGAGAAACAAAAGCTGTTTAAAAAGATACAAAACATGATGCAGGTGCAGGTTATTTCAGTATATTGGTTAAACACAGACTGGCTTCAAATCAGGGCTCCATCCATCACCGTCTATCTGTATGATCTTGGGCAAATAATTTATTGTCTCTGTGCCTTAGTGTCCCCATCTATAAAAAAGAGGAAGTAATAGCTTTACCTCACAAGGTTGGTATGAGTATTCAATGAGTCAATGTTTTTAAAAGTTTAGAACAAACCCAGCACATTGAGATAATATATGTATATATGTAACATATATAAAAGGATGTACACTAGGTAGTAGAAAACTATCATGGTTTCTTAAGCAGTGGGTGTTAAAATAAAATGGTGTGTCATGATACACAGGGCAGAGTGAGGGAAGTTCTGGGGGCTGGCCGATGTGATGGGGCAGATTCCATGGATGTCTGGATGAAGACAGTGAGGGCCTGGAGCAGAGCAGAGAAAAACCAAGAGGTTTGAATAGAAGATGTATTTCTTTTTTTGGGGGATATGTATATAAGTTTTTATTGAAGTATAGTCAGTTTACAATGTTGTGTCAATTTCTGGTGAACAGCATAATGCTTCAGCCATACAGGAAGATACATATATTTGTCTTCATAGTCTTTTTGGCTACAAGTTACTACAGAATATTGAATATAGTTCCCTGTGCTATACAGTATAAACTTGTTGTTTATCAGATTTTGTGAGAATCCTCTTATATTTCAAAGCTAAACACTCTGCCAGAGTTCAGTAGGTGTTCTGTGCAATTCAGTGGGTTTGTAGATGTAATTCTTGGTGTATTTGTGGGAGAGGGTGAGCTGTGAGTCTCTTTACTTGCCATCTTGGCACCACCACCCTAGAAAACATATCTCAAAGAAAGAAAGAACTGTTAGAACTTGTGGGAGTGGGGTGGGTATGAGGATGTGAGAAGTTGTAGCCAAAGATGACTCTACTGTCGAGGCTTTGAGAAGCTGGGAAGAGTGGAGATGCCATGGACAACTAATGAGAGAGTTATGCATGAATGGACCTCAAAGCTACATAAATGAAATCTACAGCCCTTAGCCTGAATGTGCTCAAATAATAATAATCACTAGCTAGAATTTCATCTTCCTTTGTGCTTTTCTGCAATTCTTTTGCCATCTTTTCTGGGAACAATTCAGGATGTCAGTGCTTTTTGAACAGAAAGCAAATTCTAAAAGAAGAGATTTCTGATTTAAAAATATGTACTTTCCAAGCATTTATTAACTTACAAAATAAGACAAAGATAAGGAAAAACTTAACTTTCCAATCCCGTGGAGTTTTACAGAATCAAGTTGAAAACTTAGTTCAGTTGGGGATAGAAAAAACACAAACAATGAAGTGCAATAAAACAAAACAAAAACTCGGTTAAGAAATGACCCTGAGGCAGAGTTTTAAATCTTAACGGTCAACAGGTCAGTATACTTTAAAAACTGTAATTATAGCTCTTAACTCTTCCCTGGGCTTACTGTGTCATGTTAGGGTTATTCACTCCCATATACCATAGCCCATATTGTCACTGGAGTTATCCTTGTGGCTTCTCCAGGTATTAAAGAAGCTTGATATGTTTTTGTTTCATTAATCTTTTCTCAGAGGCCAGTGATGAGTTCATCTGACTCTTTTCCATCAAGTTGAAAATTCTTTTCAATTAAAAACTCATCTCTACAGATGGTATTAGCATTAGGAGAGTCCTGTTCTGTCTAAAACAACAAATATTGAAATACTTCAGGAATTGCTCTATAAATCTTTGGAAGTAGAATCAACTAAAGGGTTCAGTTGTGTGTGTGTGTGTGTGTGTGTGTGTGTGTGTGTTTTGTTCTGCTTTATTTTATTTTAAGTGAGTAAAAGTTGAACTGATGAGAATTTGGCCCATATGCTTTATTATTGCTCGAATGGATCAATTTCATCCCAGTGCCTGGACAATTTTGTCGCATGTTAATGTGAAATATTGTGAATATTTTAACCAAACTATCAACTATGAAATACTTTATCCAAAACATTATGATTACAAAGGTGATAAGAGAAACAGCTTAAACAAGGAGAGAATGCTCTGTTGAATAGGATTAAAAAGACCATTTATTGAATAGTATGGATTTCTTCCAAGCCCCTGTGTGCAGAAAGCATGCAACATGTAAATAATTCATCTAGAAATTCTATCATGAATTTGTTTCAGTTTCCACAGTAAAACCTGGACACAGAGGAGGAAAATACATCAACATCTGTGACAAGCTCTATGAAGAGACATTGGCAAAGCCTTTCAGGCACCAGGAGCAAAGCAAAATATAATAAATTCACTTCAGTGTCAAATTTGTGTCGGCTGAATAATGACACCACATGTCTGGGCTGCTATGTCACCGTAGGCTGCTCTGAAAAAACACATGGCTTTATGGAAATGGTTGTCACCCTGGGGAAGAAACCTTGCTGGCTATTGCCCTTCTAACAAAGAAAACACAGGCCATCCAATAAATGCAGCTCTGATGATCAGAAATGACTGGTGTTTGGTTTGGTCTGGTTTGAACTAATTGGCCAGCATCTAGAGAGAGCCTGCTGTTTATATTAGGGCATGAACAGTTACAGCCTGCTTTGGGTGTGTTCCTTTAAATCTCCAAATGAGGAGGAGCAAGGTTTTCAAACTGATCAATTGGCCTACTCTGCGTGGGTCTTAATGAGACACCTGTCTTCATCTAGCTCTTAGCAACTCCCTTCACGGTATTTTATAGGCGTTGTCTCACCAATCCTTAATGGTATCCTTGGGAGGTGTCAAGGACTCAGATTTATTTTCTTCCAGGGCAAACCGAGGCACAGAAAGGGTATGGTCACATTAGCCCTTAGGACGCATGATTCTGGGGACAACTCAACCTTCTTTACTCCAGCTAGTTGGCGTTTGAGCAGGCGTGTCAGACACACTTTATGGGAAGGAGGATGTGTCTTTCTCTCCTGGGCTGCTGCCTTCTTCTTCTGGGGTGCACAGAGCTGGCCAGGCGCCCACTTCAAGGCTGCTTCTCCACTCGAAAGGTGCTGTGCCTGGGTCAGCAGCCATGTGAGTGGGGATTCCACAGTTGTTGTTGGGATGCTGTTACTGGAGTTTTCCTGCTTAGACACAGAGACTCCACTGCATGGTGATTATGTCCTGGGTAACTGCTCTGAACATCCTGGAGCTCTGCAGGGTACATGGTCCCACTGCACACTGGAATCGGCAGCCCCATGTCAGCTGCACACCTCCTGCTTTGTCAGGACATTGGTTTCCATCACAGTTAGTCCAATGGTACTTACAGTAGATTGTGGCCAAAATAAGCGTTTGGAATGGTTTATACTTAATTTTATTCACAAGGGCAGAGGCAGGACCAAGAAAATTGTGTGACTGAATCTGATATAAGGAAAAATACTTTACATATATATGAGTTTTCCACGTAAGAGCCTTTCCCCAAAGAATTTAAAGTTAAAAACTTTTAGACAATGCATTCAGCAAAAGGTTGCATATCTCAATCACTTAGAGTTTTCCTGTGTGTGGGGGGTGTATGTCTGTGTAACTGATTCACTGGATCCAGAGCACAGCCTGGGATTTTAATAAGCCCTCCCCTGTGAGTCTGATGTGAAGTCAGTGATGCCTCAGAGGGCTGCACATGCCCCAGTTCCTCTAGCCCTGCCACTCAGGAGTATAAAACATCAAGGGCAAAGTGAAACAGATAAAAAGATTTGTGGTTTCCTGACCAGACAGGGGTGTTTCCCATTCAGCAGTGTAATGTAAAGAAATGGAAAGGATATTCTAAAGGCAGCAGTTCAGGCTGAATCTGAAAAATGGACTTTAAGGCATGTAAAGGAAGCCTATGGAGCAAGCACAGTGAGAATTTCTGATGCATTTCTGTGCCCCATCACTATCCTAGTTCCCCATCCCTAGTCATTTGTGATAGTAACCCAGTTCTCTGTTGACTGCCTTTTCCTTTCTTGAAATCGAAGGACAGAGGGTATGCAGAGAAATGATGGCCACAAATTCAGAAAGGATATATTTCTCCATCTTCTTGAGCTTGGGCTGAACCTGTGGTTGATGTAATCAACAAAAACCATTAGAAGGGATGCCATATCCATTCTCAGTCCACATCTTTGAAAGGACTGGCTGCCTATGCTTCTCCTCTCTTACCTCCTTGGCTCAGGGGTTGCTCCCTCTTGAAACCCTACTGCCATCTGGATGTGTAGCCCAGATCACATGAAGAGGCTGCATCCAGACATTTTGTTCAACATTATTACCAAGCTCATGGCCAAGAACCAATATTCATTCTTGGCAAGGAGAGTGAACCATCTTGGGAATTCTAGCCCAGTTGAGCCCCAGATAACTGCAACCTCCATCAGCATCACATGGAGCAGAAGTACCACCCAACTGAGCTTGGTCAACTCATAAAATCCGAAGAATTAACACAACAGTGGGTGTTTTATGCCCACTAAGTGTTGGGGTGGTTTGTTACACAGCAACAAATAACTAAAACAAAGTGTATTTTCCAGTCCATGGCAGTCTGAAGGTGAAGATTTGGATGACAACTACAATTTCAATGTAGTATTTTGGCTGTACCTTCACCTACTTTGTGGTAACTCCATTCCCATCATGTTCTTCCCACATAATTTCTCTAAGGGATATCTAGAACATACAAATGTGGACCAGTCCTTTTGGCCACCATTTGATATTGGCTATTTTAAAATTCTCACTTGGATGACATCTCTGCTCTTAGGTGATGTCTCTTTCCCCTGCTGACACTAAGAGTAGGAGCCCAGCCCCCAGTGTCTCTGAAGCTGCACTGCTGTTGACCATGATGGCTGCTGAAGATGACCATGGGCCTGAAGGTGAGGGCCCAGGGATCTGAAGCAAAGTGCCATCTCTGTTACTATTGCAGCTACTGGTGCCACTGGAACTTTGGGAAATAGCTCATTATTATAATTAG
The DNA here is from genome assembly GCF_048564905.1 of Vicugna pacos. NCBI lineage: Eukaryota > Metazoa > Chordata > Mammalia > Artiodactyla > Camelidae > Vicugna > Vicugna pacos. The sequence continues at coordinate 2,586,301 of NW_027328726.1, read as the reverse complement.
CAACCTATGTGACTATATATTTGTACTAAATAACTGTTTTTTCAATTGAACTAAAGAGTTAAGATGTACTGCTTAGCTGATTCTTCCTCTTCCTCTTCCTCTCCTTCCCCGTCTCCCTCCTCCTTCTTCATGCAAATGTTCTAAGAACCCCGGATCAATGTTGCTGCAGTTGAAACACTTAGCCTACAAAGAGACCAATCAAACTGTTTTAATAGTGTCCAGGTGGGAGGCTTTTAGTCAGGTTTTCCTCAGCAGGAATTCCTGCTTCATTTATGTGGGCTAAAAGTATTTGACTAATTTTTTATTCTCTAAATAATATAAGTAGAAGATGAAATATTGTTCTCTTTTAACATAAATGATAACTTTAAAAACATCACAGCCTAACAAATAGGAAATATTTAAAAAACAAAGATTGGAAATCCAGAGAGCAGATTTTTGTCTCTAATCCACTAATTTGGTAGATCTTTGGTATCACATTTATTACACCAATATCTTGGGATTATTTCTCAGAAATAGTTGTATGTACTTCCTTTTTTTACTGTTCTAAAGGACTAAAGTTGAAGCAGATGGAAAATATTTAAAGTAAAAATCATTGTTTGAAAATATGAGGATACATACAAATTTAATGAGATGGGAAATGAGAGAATAAGAGGAAATAAATACAAAGCAGGAGGGTATCAAGGTGGAATTGTCTTCTGAGCATATGTTATAGAGCAGCTCAATTCTCTTGAATGTGGTTTTGGAAGATTGGAAGGAAGGAGAAAGTCCATGTTTCCTGGGCATTAGGGCATCAAGAGATTAATGGGAAATTGAAGGGGACCTTCATGCCTGAAACAGAACCCTCTATGATGTTCTTCTTTGAGATCCTTAGAGAAATAAGATCAGAAAAGGATTCTACTAACTGATTAGGCTACTTCCTACAGTAATATGGTGATTGGACAATGATTAATCCCCTGTGACATTGGTGCATTTCCAGTGTCAAGAAACATCTTAGAAAAATGGAAACATCAGAAAGAACTGGAAAAATAGATGCTTTCCATACTATTTCACCCCCCACCCAAAAGACTTAAGGGGTCCCTTTTCAGAAAGTTAAATACTAATGTTGGAGAATTATTGTTAAATATTTCTAAAAGCAAATTGAGTTCCTTTGAGCTATGTTAAGCTTGGCAGTTTCCACAGTAGAGTATGAATAGGTCCTTGCTTAGTTAGCTTGGCTGTTTTTCCTCATAATGAACATCTGGTTAAATTCTTACATACAAATGTGAAGTAATTCTGTTTTTTGGAGATGCAGTTCTAGGAGTCCATGTGACACTTGGAACTCTCTTTAACCTGCCAAAAGATGCTCTGATAACTTTCAAATTTTGAGACTCACTTTGTCAGACATGTTGGCAGGAGGCCTTTATTTGAGGAGTAAACCTTTTAGAAGTAGGACCCCTTGGCCGATTTGGAAAACTTTGAATCTTTGTTGGAACAATGAAGTTGAGTTCTAAACCCTTTCACCACATGTTATAAATATTAACAATGGAGGTAATGTGGGTGGTGGAGTTTTTTTTTTTTTTTGAAATGAGGATTTCAGTATTGGCTGAGATGATAATAAAGTCATTCACTGAGAAACAGAACAGGAAGTTGTTCTAATTTTATATTTGCCCACTTTTCATGAAGGAGAAGGGAACAAGAAACAGCTTCAGCATAGTAATCAAGTTCATAGGGTCAATAATAATGGATATAATGTGTTAGGCCAAATTACACAAGTATTTACAGTTTGAAATTTTGAGTAAGCACTTTGCTTAGTAGTTAAGAAGGCAGGTTCTTTGGGGCTTAAGCCCTAGCCCTGATCCTTATAAGCTATGTGAACTTGAGCCATACCAAACTTAAACAATTTGCCTTATTTTCTCATCATCACGCCTGCTAGGTTTAATAATTGGACCTAAATCATTAAATAGTTGTGAAGATGTATTTTAGTTCTTGGTATGATATCTGGAGTGAAGCACTAAATGCTCAATAAATATCAGATGTTGCTTTCAATATTACTAAACAGAAAAAATTGCCCATGAACAAATTTACTCACTTAGGAAGAAAAAGAAAAAGAATTTCTTGTTAGTGTTCCCTGGTATCTTTCAGATATGGGGAAAGAGAGTGGGTGAATTGAGAGAATTTCCACAATGATGCACATGAATTTAAGGAATTATTCCTTACATGAGCGTCTTACTTGTAATGCTTAATATGTCAACTTTAATGGTATTAATTCTTTTGGTACCCTTCCTTAAACATATACTGAGCTAGAACTCTTCTTCTGCCTTGCTGGACATGGAAGATCTCTAGCATCCCCTTCATTTTATTATTGAACCACAATTATGCTTCCATAAAACCAGCCAAGCAGCAGAGGCAAGACACTCTAGCCGCATGGGAGCATGGCACACAGCAGAATGCAGTTCCAAATTCGGAAGCAAGGTCAGAAAATGTCACTTCTGAAGATGAATATCAGAAGAGAAAACATTATAGATTAGTTTGTCATCTTCTCAACTGCAGATGTAAGCCCTCTGGTTGGAGTCTAATTTGTGTGTCGCCCACAAAGCTATTTTGTTTCCAGATTTTTATATTGGAAATGCACAATGTCTCACAAATTCAGTCAAGGGCCCTGGACCTTTTCCCTGGCCCTGTCAAAGTTACTGGGGTCTTTACTTTTTTTTTTCAGAAAAAGAATGTTATAATTTACTCAATCACATTTTTGAAGGAATTATCGCCTTACTGTTTAGGGATGGTAGTGATTTACCTAAATTCTAGAAAAATATTAGAAGACTAGTTTATTGGAGGGTCAGCACTGACCAAAGACTGTCCTCCTGTCCTTTTTGAGAACTGTTCCTAGAAATGGATTGGGTAGCACAGGTTGTCACCCTTTGGTGGTACTTCCTGTGAGCATCACCCAGCTCCTTTTAAATGTAATTTGGATTCCTATGTGACTTTTCCTCTAGAGGAAATAATGGTCTTATTATACTCTAGGGCCACTCTGAGCCTTTGGGAGTTATGTTTATGGCTGTGAATTAATAATTTGGTGTTTCAAGTCAGTGTTACAGGTATTTGGCTCATGTCAAAATCTGGAAGCCCGTCACCCTCAGTTAATAGAAAACCAAAACCCAAAACACAATACATTGCAGAGCTGGACCTAGCAGAGGCTGCAGTGGGCCTTTTCAAGATGCAGCCATGCAGGGCCAGTCTAGGGCAGTCAGCATCCCTGCTGACCTTGCTCACCTGCAACCCTGCAGCGAGGACCTCGAAGCTCAGGAAAATCTAGCCTCCCTTTCCTCCAGCCTTCATCTACAGAGATGTATATTACCACACTCCTGTGAGGCTACGCAGTGTTCTGATTCTTCATAAATTGGCAGAGGGTGGGAAGAAAGTAATTCAATTGACTAAAGAATTAGTGAGGGTAACAGCTGAGATCCTGTGAGGTTTGCTAATCTCAGCTGCAGTTATGACGTCATCGGCACAGCATCAGAGAAGACACTCGATTTGTGCTGCATTTTCTTGGCCCAGATCTAATTCTACTAAAAACTGAAGGTGAGATTTTATTTCTTACATCTCAAGTTCTTGGCAAATATCCAGAGAAGTACAGGATCAAAAAGTAGTGTTTGTTTAAAATCTGTCTTGTTCGAGGGGGTAATAATAAGGCTGATGACTGAGGAAATGTGTCTGAGAACTACAGAAAGGTGAATGCATATAATCAAAATATGGCTAATATTTAAACTCGCCCTCACGTCCACCCATGCCATTGGTTCCTGAACATCTTGGATCTTGATGTGGTTATAAAAACTCTTATCCTAGAAGAAGTAATCTCCTCCCACAGTCATTGAGGCCCAGATAATAAAAAGTTTTAATTAGACATGTCCTGTTTGTTCTCATAAAATCTAAAGAAAATATTGACTATTTTTGCCTGCCCTGTTTAGTTCATGGAGAAATTGTATTCAAGAAAATCCATATGCCTTTTGAGAACCAGTTTGAGATGGGGAATACTTTTCCTGGTTTTATATATATATATATATACATATATATATATATATAAAGTGCCAACCCAAACACAGCCGTGGCTGACAGCCGCTGCCCTCTGCTTTACCTGTGGGAAGTGGCACAAACGCCAGGAACCTGTGCACAGAATGCCCCAGGCACCAAACCTGCAGTCTTAGAAGCCATAACAAGGTGATTTCTTCTCATGACACTTTGCCAGGAACATAAAGAAGATGGGTTACCTCTTAAACTCCTGGCTACCTCTGCTCCCCCTGCAGTCACAAGTTCTTCATTTATCTTTTCTTTTGGAACCCTGGGAAAAGTATGTCAAAGTGACTGGGTTTGCCAAAATTTGTGCACTTAACAGCTGGTGCTGTGACAAATGCCTGCAGAGAAGAGAAAAGATCCCTGTGTTTCTGAGTGTTATTTTCTCCCTTGAGAGGTTTCCAGAGACTTGAAAGGAGGGCCGTGCCAAGGAACTGATTAAATTTGCTTGTATGAAAATTGAAAGTCGGTGTGAACAACCCATTCTCTCTGCCTCTGCCCCTGGCCCAGCAGCCCAGGTAACCAGGGCTCCTTATCAGAGATGAGAGCTGGAAAATGCCAGCGCAGCCCCCATACCCTAATACAAGTGGCAAGTGGAGGGCTGTTCCCTGTGGTCTCCATTGTTTAGTCTGGTTGAATTTTAAAACATGCTTCAGGAAGACAGTGGTCCAGATTTCCTTGGGGAGTTCCTTCATAGATGAAAACTTGTTCAGCTAATAAGTTGAAGATTTCTTTTGCTTCAGCTCATCCTAGTATTTTGAGACAGTCTTTGCCTCTTCTGTGCTTTGTGGTCTTAGGAAATTATTCAGTTCTCCAGTTTCTCCACATCTGAAGAAGGGGATTGTATCATCATTAAAATACTGCTTGGAGAAGACGGGAGGGAGCCGGAGCCAAAGCAAGTGTTTAAACCATCTGCTCCAGGACTAGTTCCATGTGGCCTCAATATTACTTCAGAAAACTCGAGGTTTTCAGAATCTGAAGAAAGCCCTGGTGAATCTTGCTGTTGGCCTGCTGTGTTGTGGAGATGCAGTGCTCAGGACCGAGAGGAGAATCTGGGCGCTAAGCCTGGTGGGACCTTCTGATATGAAGCCTTGACTGAACTGAAAAGGTCAGTAACATTTTTAGGGAGTGCTGACCACCACACCCGAGGCCTTTCTTCCACTGCCAGGCTCGCCATGTGTTGTTCACATCACTCCAGGGCTCTCCTGTCTGGTACCCTTACCCTCATCCCCATTAAGTGTCACCTTGGAGCTGACCCTGGGGTACCCCTCCTCCCAGCCACCTCAGGGAAGTTACCTTTAACAGCAGAGATTGCCTTTAAATGAAAGGAACATTTTCCAAACTCCTGAATTCCAGGTGCCTGGGACAGAAGTGGCAATTGTGGAACATTTTTTTCCCTTTGATACTGAGGAGCAGGGGTCTTGTCACAACACTTCCAATGTCATGCTATGTAAATAAAAGTATAGACGACATGTGAGAGCCTAGTGATATGCTTGTTGAACTTAAACTTGACTTCCGCCTCTGTTAGGCCAGTACCATTGTAGTTCCTAGTCTCTGGATAAGCAAACCAAGTCTTGGGAAGCTTAGGTAACTTGGTCAAGATTCCACAGTAAGAGACAGGATTGGAATTGAACTTAAGAACTCTGCCCCAAATCTATGTTCCTCAATCACCCTCACTTTTGGTAGTGGTGGTGGCTGTGACACTCGCCATGGCAGAGAACGTCTATTGATTGCTTATGCACCAGGCATTGTGATAAGTCCCTCATGGGTATTATCTTATTTAACCCCATTAATCATTCCATAAGGCTGGTAGATTTAAAATATCCTCTTTTTATATACAAAGAAAATCAGGCACAGAGAGGGAAAGGTTGTCTCATTCAAGGGAGTGTTCATGGTTGCCCAGCTAGTAAGCTGCAGAGTTGTGGATTCAAACCCAAGCAAGCTGACTCTGCAGTTTGTGCTCTTCCCACATACCTGCCTTCTGTGAGGACCCAGGCTTTGTCTCCTCAGAGATAGAGGTGGCCCTGCCACGTGGCCATGATGACATGCAGGCCTTCAGATGTTGCTGTAGATACTGGCTCACTTATAACTTACTGTACTTGTTGAGGATGGAGTTGGCACCCAAAGGAGGCAGCAGGATGACAGAGTGGGCCCAGTACCACGTGGTCCATCATCTCTGTGCTTCCTTATGTAAGTACAGCTGTTCCAAGTGGAAGCAACTTCATCTCGCTTTAGTTTCTTGTCGCCCACTACACATGTAAAACATGATCAGAACGCCAACCAAATGCTGTCTTTCAGAAGGCCTCCCAAATTGACACCACATCGATGACACTAGGGAGAAAGAGTTTAGATTCTAAGCTCAAAGTCAGCTGGGATAGAGATGCCAGGTGACTATATCCCAAAGGGCTGAGAAGCCACCCGGGAGAAACACTGGCCTGAGGGAAGGAGGAACTGGGCAAGATGCTCCCCAGAAACAAAGCCTGGTCATCAGTAAGGAAGATGGGAGGAGGATTCTGAGTGTGGCCTGGAATATTTAAGGGGCTGTGGGTAAAATTTTAAAGAATTCTTCTATGCCTAGCTCTGTGGCACTGGAGCATAAGCAACACTGCTTGCTGACTTGCTCTTAGAGATGCAGAAGGCCTTCCCCCGCACTTCTCCCTTCCCCAGGCCTTCAGCCTTCCTGAGGCCCTTGTGTCCCCTGGCCAGAGTAGTTCAGGGATGACCATACAACCCCACTGGAACCAGTCCCTGGTCTTTTACAAAAGCCTTTTTTAGGAAGGAAGGCTTATTTCCTCAGGGATTTAAATCTGGGAGTATATAGCCTGTTGGTGCTGCTGGTGACCATGTTTTCATCACAAGACCCCTGTAAATGAAGCCATCATGGAAGACTGCAGACTTAAGAGAGAGAGACATCATCTGAGCCTTTGGATTAATGTTGCTTCCTGCGTAAACCAGTCTGATTTGGGTTTTCCGACTTTTGGCACCCTGAGTTTCCACAGTGGGGTTGGTGGTGATGGACTGGGTCATTTTTTAGTTAGATTTGATGGGGCAGACCTCTCTGAGCATCTGGGCATCTATAGACCAATGTGCTGATAGTGCACACCATTTCCCAGGGCAGGATTAGGGGTGATTTTTTTGTTAGAAACAATTGTTCCTTTGTTAATAGCAAAATATTGAATATACAATATCAACTTTTACTAGAATTGTGAGGCAGTCCACTGACCACACTGCTTCTTTGCCTCAGCCCCTCAGTATTGGAGATGGAAAATTTTGTCCTCTCAACTCACAGGGAGGATGATGAGGGAGCTCACAGCTGTGCTTTTGCACACACACACATCTCATTTGTCCTTCTTTAGTAAGGTGAGGTTTTGTCCTCTTTCCTGTAACTTGGTTTAACATCTTTTCTAACCCAACAGGTTTCCAAAATCTCAAATCTTGTGAGGTCAATTGTGGGGTTATTTGTCAAATAAAATCATGAATTTATTATGATATCCTCATACTGGGAGCTGATGGTGACTAATAGCTTCTGGAGGCCAGGTGGTCCTCTTGAAAGGGACTGGAGTGAGGAGAATCCAAGTATGTGACCAGACTTGTTTTCCTGGCATGTGTATCTTCTGCTTGAACACACCCACACGATTCACAGGAGAGGTAAAATGGGAGGCTTTATTTGAATAAAAGCCCTGAAGGTAGGCTAAAGGCTCCACGTAAACCCAAGGTCATCTTTGTCCTCCATCTGGGTAGGAATTAGGAATTGTGCGTGAGGGGGAGACTAAGGGGAGCATGGGGCCCTTAAAATGACTAAATTTACTAGCTCCTCTGAATCAGCTTCCTGTACTCCATCTTGGGGAAAAAAATTCAGAGCAAGTGACAAAAAAGTACTTCCGGGCTTTTTGAATACCCTCAGGGGGGAAGGCTTCTAATCTTTCAGAAATTTTTCAAATTGAAGCTTAAAGAGAATGTGTGTGAGCTCTTGTGTGCTTTCCACACAAATTCTGCTTTTACTGTTAGTTGCATGGGGACTTAACTCTCCTGAAAATGCCTCTTCATGTTTACTGTGGATCATGAGATGAATAATGCTAGCGGTCAAAACCGAACTGTCTGCTGTGCCGTATAGAGTCTCATGTTAACGGGATTACTGGAGTACTGGATTGTATGCTTAAAGGTTTGCTTAGAGGACAAATCTTAAAATGAGTTCTTGTGCCAAAAATATATGTAAATAATAGGGTGAGAGGGAAGTTTGGAGGTGATGTCTGTTTCCTGCGTGTCTATGTACCTCCAAAATCATCAAGTTGTATACATTAATTATGTACAGCTTTTTGTATGTCAAAAATAAAAATCAAACTGGCCCATCTTTCCCAAAATGGAATTCTTCACTTCTTTTTCAATTCTAGTAATAAGGAGAGTTATGGTTGCTCCAAAGATGCTGATCAGTGTGCACTTCCAGCAGCAGAAATTAGAGGGATGGGATGTGCTTCTCTAAACAGATACATGTGTGTCTCTTGCCTTGTGTTCTACTTACATGGGCCATGCATGCATTACTCTGTGGTCATCGTCTGTTAAATAATGTGCTATTAATATTTTGCTTCCAAGATTTTGGTAACTTCATAACATACCCTATTATTTCTTAAAATCTTTTAAAAATTGAAGTATAGTTGATTTATAATGTTGTGTTAGTTTCTGGTGTACAGCCTAGTGAGTCAGTTATACATGCATGTACACACATTCTTTGTCATATTCTTTTTCATTATAGGTTATTATGAGGTATTTAATACAGTTCCCTGTGGCAAATGAACTTAATTACAAAAGAGAAACAGACTCACAGACATTGAAAACAAACTTATGGTTACCAAAAGGGAAAGGGGATGGAAGAGGGATAAATTAGAAGTTTGGGATTAGCAGATATACACTGCTATATATAAGACAGATAAACAACAAGATCCTACTATATAGCATAGGGAACTATATGCAATACCCTATTATTTTTAATTATGAATTTTTAGACATGTCTTTAGACATAAAATCTTTAGAGATAAGAGTACAGAGAATAGTGTAATGAACTGCCATCTACCTATCACTGAGATTTAATACATATTTGCTTCATTTCTCAAAGTATTTGAAAGTCAATCACAGACCTATACCATTCCACTCCTAATATTTTCTTGTATGTGCATCTCTAAAAGAATTTTTCTATAAAAACACTAGTGTCACCACACCTATAAAAATTAATAATTTTTATTAGTAAACATAAGTAGTAAAGTTTTTTTAACTTTATGTAACAGAGAATGTATTTTACATGCTAAGTTTTTAAGTTTAGACTCAGAATCTTCTTGAAATTTATATCATTATCAACAGACAATAGTTTTGTTTTTTATATTTGGAAGAACCTTGACAGAACATAATGGAATGAAATATTTCTGGTGTTCCATCCTAGAGGTTTTATTGAAAAGCTCGCAGAATAAATCTACATCATTTTTCTCTCACATTCTTTAACATAATGTTTTCTTTTTCAAAATACATGTGCTCTTATCATGAATAATCATTTATTCCTTTATGATTTTTTTGGTAGGAATTGATGGCTTACTCTGAGAAGAGCTGAATCTCCTCTCAAGCCCTACTTCTGGTGTACATGAGAACAGATGACATATTAAACTGTTTCCATTCTATGGGGTTTAAGTCACTGATATGTTGGATGGTCAGGTGTAAGAATTACCACATTAGACCAACAAAGTTCTCTCTAAGGACCTTATTAGAAACCGTGTATTTTCACAATGTCCATGGATGCTTTATAAGAACAGCTACTAAAAGGTGACCAATACAAAAGCTCATCCTGAACACTAGGAAAGAGCTCTAGAATCCCAATAAAAGTCATGTGTTGAGTTCCAGCTTGCATCTTACCTGCTGCATGAACTTGGATCAGCCAACTGACTTCTCTGAGCCTCAGTTACCTAATTTGTTAAATGGAACAAATCACAAAGTTATGGGGATTAAATGATATATTTTAAAAAAACCAATACTCCATTGATGTAAAATGATAGGGGCTGAGCTATGGACAGACTTCCAACTTCCAGAACCATGAGAACATAGGCCTCTGTTAAGACATAAAACCTGTGGTCTCTTGCCATGGTCACCCAAACTGCCTGATATAGGGTGAAAGGAAAGAATATGTCCTGTGGGTGGTGATCTCCTATTTTAGCTAAAAGATCAGGAAAGTGGGTGTACTTAGTAGTAGCAGGAAAGTAGGTGAAACATCATGTAGAGGAGGAACTCTGGCCTAGAATGACAGCTGGAACTTCTAATCTTGCCTTGGGCCTTGCCTGTCTGAGTGATCCTGGGCAAGTAATAAAAGATGAGAGCTTTTGGGATCTTAGTTTCCTAATTTCCAAAATGAAGACATTTTAACAGCATGTCTTTCAAGGTCTTTCTCCCTCTTAGAAGTTGGTTCAAGTTCCATGATCTTTTCTGCCTTCATCTGATGAAACAGTGAGACACTTGAGAGCTGTCTGGGAGAATTATGGAGGCATGCACCGTATAAGTGAGACTGAACCTCACCTGTCTTGAATAATACCTGCTGTTTACCTGTGAGTAAACATGCTAGTTTCTCTCTGGCATTCTCTCTGGTCACCAAGTTTTCTGGTACCTGGTCTTTGCTTTAAATAGTCTGTAGATAGAAATCATAGATTTTTTTTTAAATTGAAGTATATTTGATTTACAACATTGTGTTAGTTTCTGGTGTACAGCATAGTGGTTCAGTTATGCATATGTATATACACGTTCTTTTTCATTATGGGTTATTACAAAGTACTGTATATAGTTCCCTGTGCTATGTAGTAGGACGTTGTTGTTTGTCTTTTATATATATAGTAGTTTTTATCTGCTAATCCCAAACTCCTACTTTATTCTCCCTTCCCCTTTGGTAACCATAAATTTGTTTTCTATGTCTATGAATCTGTTTCTGTTTTGTAAATAAGTTAATTTGTTTCAATTTTTAGATTTCACATATAAGTGATATCATATGACACTTGCCCTTCTCTGTCACATTTACTTCACTTTGGATGACAATCTCCAGGTCTATCCATGTTGCTGTAAATGACATTATTTCATTCTTTTTTGTGACTGAGTAGTATTCTACCATGTATATATACCACAACTTCTTTATCCAGTCATCTGTTGATGGACATTTAAGTTGCATCCATGTCTTGGCTATTGTAAATAGTGCTGCTATGAACATTGTGGTGCATGTATCTTTTTGAACTAGAGTTCCCTCCAGATATATGCCCAGGAGTTGGATGGCTTGAACATATGGTAAGTCTGTTTTTAGTTTTTAAGTTGTCTCCTTACTGTTTTCCATAATGACTGCACTAAATTTCATTCCTACCAACAGTGTAGGAGGGTCCCCTTCTCTCCACAGCCTCTCCAGCATTTCTCCTTTGTGGGCTTTCAAATGATAGTCATTCTGACCAGTGTGAGATGAAACCTCATTGTAGTTTTCATTTGCAAGAAATGATACATTTTTTAATTCAATAGACAGAAGCTGTGGTAGGGTTACTAATCCAGGTAAATGTATGTTAAACCTTACTTTATACCTTGAGAAAGTGTTTCACTTGTTTTGAGCCTGGCCTTGTCACAGTGATTCTAAATACACACACACACAGACATTAAATGGTGGCCCCTCTAAAGCTCTATCACCTCGAACCTGTGAATATGACCTTACTTAGTAAGGACCATGGTATTTGCTGTAATTCATGAAGGATCTTGCAATAACCCTGAATTTCCCAGGTGGGCCTTGAATCCAATGACAAGTGTCTTATAACAGGCAGAAGAGGAGAAGCCACAGAAGAGCAGAAGGCTGGTGGAGACAGAGGCAGAGATTTCAGTGGTGCAGCCACAAGCCAAGGAAAGGATGCCTGGACCCACCAGAAGCTGGAAGATGTGAGAAGGATTCTCCCCTGATGCCTTCAGAGGGAGCAGGGCCCTGATAACACCAATTTCAGACTTCTGGCCTCCAGAACTGTGAGAGAATAAATTTCTGTTGTTTTAAGCCTCCTAGCTAACTCATGGTGAGTTGTTGTGGCAACTCTAGGAAACTAATATACATACCTTTTTCTTGTCTACACTTTCATTTTATACCACTTCCCAATAGATCCACTAACTAGATTGAAACAATTTTGCATCTTACGGAAGACAGGCATGTTTCTGGAGTTAAGTTGTGGATGATTATGGCGCTGAAGGGTGAGTCATTATCAGCACACCAATATGCTTCTGGTTGAATATTGAGGGGGATCTTCCTGGTGATTACTGTCGGCTCAGTTCTGAAAGGCAGAAGGACAGTGGTAATGTTGAGTAAGATGAGGTTTTTAGCATGAACAGAATTTTTCAGCCTCAGTCCCAGTGATGTTTGGGGCCTGGTAATTCTTTATTGTCGGGGGCTGTTCCATGCATTGTAGGGGGTTTAACAGCATCTCTGGACTCCATGCAATAGATGCCAGTAGTCCTCCCTGCCAAGTCCCCAGCTGTGACAACTGAAATTTTCTCCACACGTTGTCAAATGTTCCCTGGGGGCAGAATCTTCACACCTCCCCCATTAAGAACTGCTGTTTTAAAAGATGACAGATGTATAGGCTCTGGGATAAGGACAACAGTACAGCAAAAATGGCAGAGGATTTTCAAAGCAGAACCATTTTCTTAACAATCATAAATGACCCTGTAACTTAAAAGTGGATGTACATGAGAAAATATCTGCCATTGCTATGATTATCACCCTGACAGTTTTTAATGTGAAAGAGGATCATCCTGTGACAGAAGAGAGATCTTTTCTCAGAGTGGAAAGTTATATATATATGTCTTTTTATATACATATATATTATACACGTACACACGTATACATATATACACATATTTCTGTACACATACGTATGAATGTATGTATGTGTTTTATACACATATGTAGATATGTGTGTGCACACATGAGTACATGTGTATGGCATGTATATGTGCGTGCATATGTGCAAATGCTTTGTTAATGAAGAGGCCTGCAGGGGTTTCATAGTCTTCATTGTCCTGCTCGGGAATTCTGAAGATATGGAGCATAATGAGTCATTTCTAATGATGACGGAGTAAATGAAAAGCCTTTGAGAAAACTCTTCTTTCAGAACAGGTACAGGGCACATTAGTATAAGCAGGTTGAACTGGAACAATAGTGGTGCTAGTGTTTTCCAAAAGCCCTCATGTCTCTCATGGATCTAAGACTCGTCCAACTAATATGAAAGCAGAATTTTGTTCTTTCATTGTGTTCCCTGCAAAGTGCTTGTTCCCTATTTGGAGTGTTGTAGTCCTCCCCATGCAGTGCTGTGAGCCACCCAGCTGGGAACCGCTCTGCCTGCTCACACACACAGTTGCCCAATGTGTCTCATAAGCCACATATAATTACAGTGAATACATCCTTCTAAGGATACTCTTGTGGTGAGCCCGGGTCCTTCTGGAAGAATGTTCACTTGCGGAGAAAAATGCTCCTTTGACAGTATCTAAAATCTTCTTTTAGTAGAGAAGTGTCTATTTATCTTTACCTTTAAAATACATTTCACAGGGTGCAGGTAGAGGCTGAAATGTGCTAAGGGCTGTTTCCTGGCTTGGCAGTTGGACCGAACTGGCTGATGTAATGGTTCTCTGAGATCTTGTTAGAATGACACCCCTTTCCAGAGACAACAAGAACCATGAGATAAGCTCTGGAAACAAATCAAGGATTTTGTGAGAAAACTCCTGGGGTCCCAGGGAGCAAGGAAAACTGTAGGGAGTGTCTTCTTAAAATTGACTTTTGAAATTGAGTTTCATGAGTCACAAGTGTTCCTCAGATTGTCTACAGATATTTCAGATACTCCAGATGGTAACTGAGACACAGGTAAATTAGCTTAGAAATGAAGGAGAACATCAGGCCGGCAGACAGCTATGGGGTTTTCTTGCACAGGGTTATTGGGGGCAGTTTGAGAATTCTTTTCCTGCTTGCAGCTCATTCTCATGTTTGGAATGACTAGCAGTCTACTGGTGGTGGGAGCAGTGCAGTGCCCTGAGGCTGTAGCCCAGTTTGGAGCCATGTTCCAGGTGCATGTCATCTGGGAAATAGCTTTGTGCCTGAAATAATTAGTAAGATGCCCAGTTCTGGTTATAGAACACACTAGCAGGTTTTTTTTTCAATTGAAGTATAGTTGATTTACAATGTTGTGTTAATTTCTGGTGCACAGCATAGTGATTCAGTTATACATATGTATATATTCTTTTTCATTATAGGTTATTACAAGCTATTGAATATAGTTCCCTATACTATATGGTAAGACCTTGTTGTTTATCTATTTTATATACAGTAGTTTCTGTCTGTTAATCCTAAACACCTAATGTATCCCTCTCCCCTCTTGCCCCTTTGGTAACCATCAGTTGGTTTTCTGTGCCTGTGAGTCTTAGAGATGATCACACTAGCAGACTTTTGAAGAGAACAGCACCTGCTTTCAGCCTGCAGTCCCAGGCCACAGGGTGCGGCCGTTTCAGTGCCAGCGTGTCGACCGCTGTGTGGATGTCGCTGGCGTAGGCTGGGTTTTTCCACTGTTAACTGGACAAGAACTTGTTCCTTACACTTTTGTTTGTAGAAGTGCTGGCTTCTGCCCACACAAGCAACTCCAAACTCCAAACTGTAAGTCTCATTTGTGGTTACTGGGATGGGACCTGATGGAAAATTTGACCATAAAGACAAAAAAAGTCATGTGAAAAAAAAAGTCCTCTGGTACAGAAATCAGGAAAGGATTCAAATAATATATTTGTGTAACCAGCACTTGCTTCCCTAACATTGACAGCAGCCTGCTGGCTACATGAGCCGGGTGGTGACAACACTGCCACCACCACCACTTTATGATCTGAATCCCCACAGCAGGGTCACCGGTCTCTCAAAACTAGCCTTTCCCTGCCAGAGTCTGAGGGTCTCCACCTCTCTCTTTCCCACCTTGGATGCTCTCCTGATGCTGCTCTGCCTCAGAAGTGGGTCTCTGCAGCCTCACCTCAGCTCCAGAAGTGGAGCGCCCCTCGCACCACAGTGTTATAAGTTCTTCTGTCTCTAAAGCAGGAATGACTCGCTCCTGCCCGGTGGATGCATCATATTAGGCCCCTCAAAACTCTCCTGCTGCCTCCAAGTTATACAGTAATAACAGTAGCAGTCATATTTATATCTGATATAGGAAATGACTGTTTCTCTTATAGATAAGTTATAATATGACCTTACAATAAGATACTGTATCTTAATATTTTAAAAAAAAACTGTGCATGGACTCATCTTTAGAAAATTTCACTCTTTTTATCAAACTAACAAAGTCTAAAGTAAAAACATATCTTTATTTTTGTTTTTTTTAATTGAAGTATAGTCCATTTACAATGTTATGTTAATTTCTGATGTACAGCATAGTGATTCAGTTATACATGTATATATATATATATATATTTCTTTTTATATTCTTTTTCATTATAGGCTATTGCAAAGTACTGAATATAGTTGCCTGTGCTATACACTAGGATCTTGTTGTTTATCTATTTTATATTTTATAGTTAGTATCTGCAAATTCTGACCTCCAAATTTATCCTTCCAGATCCCCTTCCCCCTTTGGTAACCATAAATTTGTTTTCTGTGTCTGTGAATCTATTTCTGTTTTGTAAATAAGTTTATTTGTCTCATTTTTTCAGATTCCACATGTAAGCGATATCATATGGTATTTTTCTTTCTCTTTCTGGCTTGCTTCACTTAGTATGATAATCTCTACATCCATACATGTTGATGCAAATAACAGTATTCCATTCTTTTTTATGGCTGAGTAGTATTCCATTGTGTATATACACCATATCTTCTTTCCAGTCATCTGTTGATGAACACTTAGGTTGTTTCCATGTCTTGGCTATTGTGAATAGTGCTGCTGTGAACGCTGAGGTGCATGTATTTTTTCAAATTAGAATTCCTTCCAGATATAGAAAGCATGTCTTTACAATACAAACTCCACATGCCTCAACCCCCCAACCAGGAGGTTTTTCTGGAAAATCCACAACATTTTCTTTCAGGGGGCTAGGTTTGTGTTTGTGTTTTCAGCATCCTGGAAGCCATTCTTTAAGGAAACTTGCGACTGCTTTCCTAGGACCTGGGTCATTGGACAATAAGGGTGTCCCCACCACCTCTACTCTCAATTGATCCTGGGTCTGTCACGCCAAAATTTGCTTCCAATGTCACTCTCCATCTATGCTGCATATGCCACTGCTCTCCATTTTGAGAATAAAAGCTGGCAAATTGTTGCTTCTCTTCCTTTTTTCTTCTTTTCTTTCATACTCTGAAATGGAAATCTCATCCATGGGAGACACAGTGGAGGCACTAAGGGGCTTTAGGGTGAAGCCACGTGGATCTTGAGTGCTGGGGGCTGACTTACTGCTTTGCAAATCTCCATGTTGCACTATAACCACCTTCCACCTGACTTTCCACTGGATCTCTGAGTCTGAGTGGGGAGGAATGTGTTACCTTGTCGTTATGTGGCTAAATTGTTTATTCTCATAAAACATTGAGCGCAGTCAATGTTTGACAGACAGTGTGCCATTGCACCTCACCATCATCATCTCCATCAGAGAGCTGAATTGGCTTTTTGTGCCAAGATGGATAAAGGGCTTTTAAAAGTGGCTGGGGTGGGAAGAGGGGGACCAAGTCAGGAAGCTGCCTCTCTCCCACCCTAGCACATCTTCCCTCTGCTTCTCAGTCTTCCTTGAACTGGAAGGTCTTCCTGAACTTGTCTGTCAGGGGCTATAGTAATGGTTGTAGAACAGAGTCAATCAGAGGAGAGCAGTTTGTTATTTATGTTTGGAACTGACAGATCCCATAAGATCCCAGAACCATGCCTTGGAGCTGCTTTCATTTTTCTTTTTCTTATTTCTAGGGATACGTGACCTTCAAAATGGAAACTTGAGGAGTTAAAACAAAGTCACCAAATCACTTTATAAAGACTTCTTTTTTCCTTCTAATTTCTTTTATCTCATACAAGTCTTCATGGAAATTCACAAAGCTTTAAAATATGCCTAAAATCCCAACAAGAATCATGTCCATTTGTCTTCTGTCTTACCCACTGCAGAATGGCTCTCTAGGGTTGGAAGTTCTCACAGTAAACTCTTCAGTTTGGGGTCTCCACAGCTATTTTTGAGTACAAATTTAATTTTTCTCTGGATGTGATTATAATTGAGGTAGAACTATTCAAAAGACTTAGAGTCTTAATTAGTTGTTTTCTTAAAACATCAGGTGAATTTTTAAGCAATAACTATAAAAATTAGTGGAAATTTGAGTGGTGGTCAGCTAACGTGCATGCACCCAGCATGGCACCTAACCTCAACCTGTTCTAACTGGGAAATGACCCTCCACGGCACTTTTAAAATTAACATTCTCATTCCTTCCATTGGATAAATGGTTAACTTTAGGAGAAAAGGAATCAGATAGCATTTACTACTAGGTACTTTATATGTTCTACCAGGGAACTTCATGTTTTAAATATTTGAACATGGTAGACTAAAGAAGAGGAGAATGGTACAGAAAATGTCAAATATGCACCTTGTACTTTGTGCATGTGAGGAGTCACCTTGCTGTACTAGGAACCCCACAACCCTCCCTCTCCCCCTCAAAAACCCAGTGGCTGGAATGAATCAGGGGTCATTTTTATCTCATGCAAAGGCAGGGTGGAGATAGGTAGTTTGGGACCAGCATGGTGACTTCATGATCCATCAAGGATTTGGGCTTTGCCTTTGCCATTCTCGAGGAATGTGTCTCTTGTCCTTACGCTCCCAAGATGACAACTGAGCCCAAGCCAACTTGTGCACATATCAGGGAGAAAAGGGAAAGGGGAAAGGACAAAAGAAACATATCCCACCTGCATCAGTAGCCTTTAAAGAGTTTTCAAAGCCCTGTCCAGTCCCTCTGCTTATACATCACTGTCTATAGCTTGTGACCACCCCTTGCTATAAAGGAGGCTGGAAAACAGAGTCATTTATTTAGTTCTTTGTAACTGAGCACTTGCAACCCTGGAAAAAATTGGGTTCTGCTGGACAAGGAGAGAATGAGTTGACTCTTGGAGAGGCGTCGGCAGCTCTGCACTCTTCTTATCATACAGTGTATAAACATCCCAGTTAGAGAAACACTTTATCGACTAGAGTCAACCCCTGAATCTCCACCAGGACTTTTTAGTTTGTCTTCTGTCTCTCCCCACTGAGGAACATGGCTCTATGGGGTTGGGAGCTCTCACAGAGAACTCTTCAGCTGTGTATATCCACAACTTGTTCTGAAGCATTTTCCACTGTTAGAACCATTTATATTTAAAACCATTTCTACTGGTAGAACAACCCATCTAACAACCCTGAGAATTAAACACCTTAAAACTACTTATATGGTTTACTCTTTAGCTTACAACGTGATTTAAACTATCCTCCCAAAAAGGCAGTCAACCGAGCATAGCCACCTGTTCCCCCCAGCCTCACCCCTACCCTGGCCTTTAGGTAGAAACAGCATCAGCCTCTCAACCACTGCAGGGCTTGCTTTGAAGTCGCAATTTGCTAAGCTGTCCTGGTCAAAGCAGCAACAGTTAAGTCTGTCTTTTTAACTGGAATATTTTTCTGTGAATTTCTAAGTTAATGCATTTTGACACTAACCTGGTTTTTTGATCTTGATTTTCTTCATGTCCAATTTGTGTTCTTAGCACCTCAGAACTTCCTTGAAGTAGTCTTCAACCTAAATGATGCTACCTTTTCATGTAAACCCTGGGCTGTTGTCTTTACTACCCCATTGCCTGAAGAAAAAGGTACCTTACAGTGTTTTTCCTGCCACAACAGCTATAAGGTAAATCACTCCTTTACTCTTACCATTGCTAAATTATCTGCCTGTGGCAAGAGATCACAGAGAAACTACTAACAGGGGTCTAACCACATTGCCTGCAGTCTCACGGGTCTGGCAAGAAACTCTACAATCTCTTCCAGACCTCTCCCTGTTCATGGCGCTCTCTTCTTTAGCAAGTTCCCTCTCGTGATGCTTGCATCCTGAATGTCTCCTTTCTCTCTGCACCCATAACTACATCACTAGCTCTGCACCTCTCCACCCATATCATGACAGTGAAATTATCTTAAATAATGAAGTAAAAGAGAAATGATGAGCAGAGTGTGAGAATGACTTCCCAAAGAAAACCCTGGAATGTTTCTGATGTATTTTAGCCATGTACACCCTTTTTTTTTTTTTAAGCTCTTGTATCCATGAATTTGTGGTAGTTCCCCAAATTATATCTTTTTTTTACCAAGTAAATTTAAAGGTCATTAAATTGTCTCAGATTTGATGGAGGACTGAGCTCTGAAACATGATTGTTTAAGTGAGGCATAGATTAGCAAAATGATTTCCTTTTCTCTATGCATGGAAAAGATTATGCCACATTTAGCGAGGACCTACTGGAATTCTTGACTGCAGTTAAATCATGTTAGTATTTTCCTTTGGGTAGAGGCAGAGTGGTTGAGTCTGGTGAATGATTCCATATAGGTGAAAACTTGGCGAGGAGCCTTATAACCTCAGACTGTGAATCTGAGCTGAGCCGTAATTTCCACACATTCCTCCGCATCTCGTAGAATACATATGGGGACTAAGTTTTAAAGAGGTAGTGGAATTATTTCCATTTACTCAAGAACTGAACAGAGCTATTAGGAAGAAATCTTCAACTCTTCTGCGGGATGAAAATAATTCTTCCACTGCTGCAAGACAGTGATGGAAGTTTTGTGAGCCAAGAGGAAGGCAGCTGAAAAGGACGAGAAAAATCATCATGAGTGTTTTCCACTCCTTCAAGTCATTAAAATTGGCTAAAACTATTGAGAGTGATTTTTCATTGAAATGGCTCCTCCTACTGTAACCTGTCAAAATAATGGTTTCCTTTCTTTCTTGGTTTTTAAGTGTTACACTGAAGCAAGGTAAGTTTATTCAGAATCACGACAGTGCCGATGTTTCTAGAAGCATTCACGCTCTCGGGTGTTCCTTTCTCTGGTGGTAGAACTTAAAAGAGAACTTTTTTTTTTAAGTTCAAACAAATAAATACTTAATGAGCATAGGGTTTTTTTTAAAGACAAATTTTTAGAGCAGTTATAAGTTTACAATAAAATTGAGAGGGAGATACAGAGATTAGAGTTTGGACATCCACACACATGAATAGCCTCCTCGTTATCAGCATCACTCACCAGTATGGTCCATTTTTTACTAATGATGAGCCTACACTGACACATCACAATCATCCAAGTCCACAGTTCACCTAAGGGCTCACTCTTCGTGTCATATACTCAGTGGATTTAGACAAATGTGCATGATTGGTTCTTAGTAGTGATAATGTTGAGTCAACAAGAAAGTATACTTTTTATTTGATAATTATTAGCAAATTTCTCTCCAAAAAGGCTGCCCCAATTTTGACTCCCCACTAAAGGCATCTGAGAGTGCTCAATACTCCAAGCCCTGACCAGAGCTGGATATTTTTAAAGTTTTGATTTGGTGGCCCTCTGAGAGGTAAGATCAACTATTATACTGGCAAATCATTAGTACAGGATTTAAACCTAAATGTGTGGGGCAGTTTCCAGGAGCCTCATTCATGAAGTGCTATCTATATTTGAATAACATGACCTACTTTCTTCCTTCAGTTGGCCTGCCCTTCTTCCCACTGTTTAATTGCCAGGTGAAAATACCCTCCTCCTCCCCCCCTCCATGTTGTTCCAGGCTTTTGTGGAGTACTGTTTCTTAGCCCAAAGTCGAACAAACAAGGGATGGTCTTGTCATCACAGTCCCTTATTGCCAGAGAAACTTCCCTAGGCTAGTCCTGTCTCAAATCAGCAAAGACTGCAATGCTCAAATTGGAGTGTGTATAAAAGCCAGAGCATTGTGAAAAAGATTTGTGTGGGTTCCTCAGTAGGGTCTCATCCTGTAGAACTAAGATGGTGCCAGAAACTTTGTATTCAATAGCACCATATTTGATGCAGGCAGCCCCAAACCAGACTGTTATAGGAGATGGCCAGCTTTTACCCAACCAGATTCAGGCTCTCTGAAGATGTCTTTATAGTCATGAGTGACCAGTAGGTCCCCAGTATCTGGACTCCCCCAGTCACTTTGTGCTCTTTGCCTTTAGGCTGTAATGAGGCTTTGGGAGGGGCAGCTAAAAAGCCAATACCTGATGGCAGTTAAGAAAGGATTTTATTCACCTGGTGATCACTCAGTCACCTGTAAACAACTCCACTGAAGCTCCTTGGTGCGGCCACATCACCTGCCCTTCCAACTGCTCTCTGCACTTCCTACCACCTGGACCCCTGTAACCTCAACAGAATTGGCAGAACTGTCAGGGGAAGCACCGTAACTGTGGTATGTAATTGTGGCTTGGGAAGGGGAGGGAAAGGGGGCATCCAGAAGTAGCTCTTGTTTGTCTCGGAGTTTTTCAGCTCTCTCATCAAGTTTGTAGATGTTGCTATTAATTTGTCCAGCTGGCCTGGCTCTGCTGGCTTCTGATTCCTTTTGCCAGCTTGATCTGCACTTAGCATGGTTCCCAGCTCATGCATGTAGTCAATACATGTTTATTGAAGGTTCATATGTGCCTGCAGCAGACGTCTTTGGAGAGTCTGACTCTGGGCGGGCATTTGGGTCCTAGGGGTATGAAGGCAACCAAGGTGGACCTGGTCCTTGCCCCAGGAGGGTTCACATTCTAATTGTCAAGTCCACTGCAAACTGTAGTTCTACCAAGTGCTACAAAGAAGAATGTACAAGCTATTGTGGGAATGATTAATCTAACTGGGGGATCAAGCTCAGAAAAGTGTTCCTTTGGAGCATTGAAGACCAAAAAGAAATAAAGGGATGAATCTTTTTGGTCAATATTATCATCTGTTTCGGGGTACTTTAAGTCATTCTAATGGAGAGCTTTCCAGGACTGATGGGTTTGTCTTCTAGAGTAGATGTATAATGTATAGGGCTTCTTACTCTGGCTCCCTGGTTCATTCTTAAAGACAAGTAGGTGTCTTTTGCCTTTTTTTGCCCAATATCAAGGCATGTGCTAAGTCCCCTGTGATCTTTCAAATATCAGAGCTAATTTTAGGCCCCAGATGTGGCTTCTGGCCAGAGTGGTCATGTGACCAGCTCCTGATGTGCTCCTGGAAGCACAATGACTACTCTCTGGAATGCTGATCAGACTTCTCTGAGCAGTGTGCTTTGTAGACAGATGACCCCATGGATGGATGAATGGTGAACAGCTTGAACATCCTTATGCAGTTGTTTTTCAGATATCTCTTCATCACCACATATAGGGACATCTGCCATTGGGATTCTGTGAAATAAATTAACTTATTATGATTTGATCAGTCTGCACAGATGACCTGGATACTCTGGTTTTCTTTGCTCCTGCTATGCAAATAAGTAGTTACTAATACCTATTAAAGTACTCCAAAAAAGGTATGTGCTGTGGACACAGTGGCATAATTAAGAATGCTCTCTGATCCACAGGGAGAAAGCTTTTAATGTGCTTATCACTGGTACCATTATAAGCACGTGAGTCAAGAAGTGGTTGTGGAGTTGCAGAGTGAAACCTCTCTGAGCTAATGTCATATAGAATCTGAAACTCCAGCAGTACTCAAATATGAGAATGCATAAATATTAGAGTGTCTGTAAGGGATTGATGCCCTCTGGCATCATAAGATGAAATATTAAGAAGCAATGGTTTGTGCTTATCAAAATCTGATGATACCCATTTGCTCTTCTGGAGAGTGGCCTCAGACTGCTTATAATTCTTGAAGTGACTCAGTGATTGTCCAGGTCAACTCAACATAACTGAGTAAAGACCTATACTGTTCCAGGGAAACTGTGCTGGATGCTGGGAGGTGATAAGAATGAACAAATGTTTCCACCCTCAATATTTCATTTACCCCAGGGAACTTGTGGTATAGAAATCACAGTGCAGTTGACCAATATCAAGACAGTTTACTGTAATACCCCTTGTGACATAGGACAAGGTGGAGTAGGTGTGGCTAGTGACCAGGGGGTGAATAACACAGTAAAACCAGCCTTGATGTAGTGACCAGAGAGCGTCTCATTTTTAAATCTTTCCTAAAATGTTCACATCTAATATAACAGAGCAGTTCCAAACTAAATGAAATCTCTCTTGAAATAATTTTATTGGTCTACTGTTCACTTTATAACATTTAGTGCAGTTGTTGCCTCTCTTGTGTGGCCACCCTGCCTGCCCTCTCACTTTGATTCACACTGTGCCCTCTATCTTCCCACGGCTGAGACAGCTCAAACCGCAAAGAACACTGCCTTCTGAGAATCAGAACTTTGGAGTATTAGAGAACAACTAAAACAATCAATCAAATAAAAAAAAAAATTTCTCTGCATAGCCCATTTGGATCCAGTCAGCTATTGCACTCATTCCCTTAAAAACAGGAATGTACTTTTTGCACCAGGGAAAGGTGGGTGGGGGAGGGGAGTAGGAAGCAGGCATCTCAGTCTTAAATAGGCTGTCCTGGCAGGAGTTTTACCACTGGAGGTGGCTGACACCGAGTCAGTCTGCACTGAAGCCCCATGCTGAAGTGGAATTAGTGTGACTTCTTGCAGGGAAGGAGACAGAGCAGCCTGAACCTGTACTCCTACAAGTGTCCAAACCATTGCTCTGGCTGAACCATAGCTCTTAACCAACTTATTCCAGGAGGCTGTCAACGGTACTCCTGCAGATGCCCAAACACAGCCATGTCCAGAAGGGAGGAAGGCAGGAGGGGCGATTGAGCTCCTCCGCTGAGAAGTTGATGGAGTTAGGAAGTTGGGATGGACAAAGATGGAAGGTTGTTCCAAGTGCTTTTTTGGTGCACTTGGAGAGTTAATAAATGGTTATGTGATTTGAGCTGAGCCTGCCTGGGAATTCAAGTTCCTACTCCCTACATTACACAGCCGGCTAGCATTTGGGGG
The DNA here is from genome assembly GCF_048564905.1 of Vicugna pacos. Classification (NCBI taxonomy): domain Eukaryota; kingdom Metazoa; phylum Chordata; class Mammalia; order Artiodactyla; family Camelidae; genus Vicugna; species Vicugna pacos. The sequence continues at coordinate 2,562,258 of NW_027328726.1, read as the reverse complement.
CTTCTCTGCCTAGGAACCATCATGATCATTCAGTGTCAACTGAATGCTTACATTTTCTGGTTTTAATGAATGAGTATCGTAGTTTCTCATGATGACTTTTCCTGTTTTAGAGTCTGTATTTCATAAAGGGAGTTTGATGTAATGTAAAGGGTGTGGGCTTTGGGGTCAAGTGACTCCAAAGTGGGATTTGTCTTCGAATCCTGGCTAGGGCTTCTGGTAGTGCTATGACTCTGGGGCAAGTTACTGAAACTCCCTGAGCCTTAGTTTCCTCGTCTATTAGATTGTGAGGAAAATGCTCACCTTGTAGGATATAGTGATTAGCAGTGATGTATATAAGGCATTTAACATAATATCTGGCCAAGAGTAGGTGCTGAATAAATTACTGAATCATTTACTTCCTTGAATCTGCCAGCAGGGCTTTGGTATAATCTTCTATAGTCATGGTTAGGGCTCAGCTGTCTAAAATGAGTTATGTATGTGGCAAAGAGTACCTTTCTCTTCTTTCCATGATCCTCTGGGTGAGCCTGGGCAGAATGGATTTCAGAAGTTGCTCTCTTTAGAATCTCCCAAACAGGGGGGTGGGCGGGGTAGAGGGTGGGAAGGGATAGACTGGGATTTCAAAATTGTAGAACAGATAAACAAGATTACACTGTATAGCACAGGGAAATATACACAAAATGTTATGATAAATCACAGAGAAAAAAATGTGACAATGAGTGTGTATATGTCCATGAATGATTGAAAAATTGTGCTGAACACTGGAATTTGACACAACACTGTAAAATGATTATGAATCAATAAAAATGTAAAAAAAAAAAAAAAGAATCTCCCAAACAGGGCTGCATCTGGTTGCCTTAGAGGCAGAAAATCACTCTAAGGTTGTGGTCCTATCTGTGAAATGTCAGTCTCCAAACTGTGCCTGAGGATGGTGAAAAGACTTCCTTCCGTAACTGTGCAAGCTGGTCAGATATCTTGGCACCACATGAAGCATGGTTTTATGGGAGCTCACTACTGTACATGTTTTGGCTGTAGAGATGGGAACTCTAGATCTTTTTGTTCAGGATTTTCTATTTTGTTTTTGGAAAAACAGGCAGAAAAGTTATTGGAGTTTGACTGGCAGCAAGTATTAGCACACTGCTTGTCTACCCCTGAGATGCTATTTCCTGTGCGAGATGGCCCCAATTCCGGAGTAAAGGGCACACCCAGTTGCCTGCAAATTATATTGATGCTGAACTCATGCTGGCTGCTTGATTCCTTTCTTCATCTTGTCACCTCGGTATGGATTGGTTACAAAGGGGCCAGATGCTGCAGGGGAGGCAGAGGTGACCACAGGCTCCTCACCTGTGTACGCAGCTTCTGTGGGAGGGCACAAGGGGCATACACCCCAAGTGTGGAAAGAACTACTGTACAAAGTACTGGATGAGAAATGTCTTAGGAGGTGTAACAGCCGAGTGCCATGGAGATTCCAAGGAAGGCAATGCTAAATCCAGGGGTGGAGAGTTGGGACATTTTTGGAGAGGAAAACTCCTTCCTTGTGGTTAGAATATCATGTGTTGGGTAGCAGTAAACCAGGTAAGAGGCAAGTAGGTCTTAAATAAAACCATGCTCTGTTATTGAAAAAGCAGCATTGGACTAATATGACTCTTAGTCACTTTAACATATAAGAACAGAAAAGGGAACCACTAGTGAACTAGGGCTCCCCAAGACACACACTGCAGACTCTTCCAGGAGACAAAAATGGGATTTCTTTTTAGTGCAAGAGATTATAGCTTATTAATTGAAGCTTAAATACATAAATCTAAATAGACCGAGTGCACAGATTTCTGAAGGCCAGTATCTCTCTGGAGGGTAAGTGAATGTTTTTTTAGAAATGTTACCAGTGTTAACAGTGTCAAGGATCCATAAATCCACCATTCTGTGTTTAGTTCATAACATCTTCAATCCTAAAATAAAGCAAGCCTGGGTGTATGACATATTGATAGGGTCTTAACTGGCTTAAAATAAACAAAATTTTTTTTTCTTTAAGAAAAGGACTACTTTTTCTTTCTCAAAACATTGATGGCAGAAACATGGAGAGATGTACCAAATTAAAGGGGGACCCACGTCCCCATTTTATCTGAGTTTTATTGTGGGCCTGGAGTGGCCTTTGTATTTCTCCTCAGGGCTTTGAGTTCTTCTGGCAGGGATGGGATTTTATAATTGAAGATTTTTCCATATGACTTTGGCCCTTCAAGTAAATACTGTATAAGCTTTTCATTTTAAATCATGCTGAGTTTGAAGGGAGTCAAAGCAGATGTGCAGTTCCTGTCTCCACCAGGAGACTCCCCTGCAAGCAATCTCAGCTGCTCCTGGTCTTTATCTGCAGGAGATGAAGATAGACAAAAAAGGGATTTTGTGACTGTGCCATTCAGTGCCTTTTCATGCTGCCCCAGTTACTCACCGTCCACCAGGAACATCTCCCAAAGGATCAGTGCTTAACGCAATTTTCAGCATAAACCCCGAATGGCCCCAGCTCCACGCCTCCCTGCTTTCTCCACTCTCCTGTGCTGTCTTTGTGCTCTGTCTCCTCCCTACTCCTCCCCACCATCCTCTCTGAAACCTGATTTTTTGCTCACTTGCTGCCTGGGATGCCCTTTATCCCACTCTCCATGGTAACATTCCAATTGCCTTCCATTCCACAGCCCCATTAAACACCTCTTTTCTCTCTTGTATCCACAATCTTTCCCTCCCCACTGGCTTATCTTTTCCTTCTGCTCATAAACATCTTGTTTTTTTCATGTCTTAACAAACAAAGATTAAAAACAAAGAAACAGCGACAATGAAAAACCTTCCTAGACACGTAATGGTCATTTCTGATTTCTTTGATATCCAGACTTCTGATGAGACGAGGCTGTATTTCTAAGCTGTTACTTATTCCACTAAATGTTGCTTTCCTCTCCAAGCTCTTCAGACAAACTGCTCTTCCGAAGGTTACCTGAGGCTCCCTGAGATCAGATGCATTGCAGTCTCTCCACGCCCATGTGAGCTGACTTTGTACAAACTCTGACATTGTCAACCCTTCCTCCAGCCCCCTCATCCTCCATCCTTTAGATCTTCTCCACTGCTGGCTCCTTGACTCCCATCTGTTCCTCAGAGGCATGTGTTTCCCAGGGTTCGGTGCTGACCTCCTGTTTGCCAGGCTACGTTTTCCCCCGACTTGTCTCATTTAGGCCCAAAGCTTTGACTGTCATGTCAACACAGATGACTCCTAAATCTGGCTTTCTAACCCCAATTTCTTTCCTAATTACAAAGTCTTTCCTGAGACTGTTGAAAAAATCTGTGGATATGCATCCAGGCTTTTTAAACTCAAAGCATATACGTCCAGTTCATCTCCAGTTTATTTTCCCATCTAACCCTGCCTCTCCCCTGGCAGCCCTCATCTTTGGTAGTAGTGTCCATCTCAAAGACAGGCAGGCTGGGCCCTTTTGACCTGGTTGACATGTTCTCCACCTTCACTCTTGTTGTCTGGTCAATCCAAAGTACCCCCAGTCCAGTAGTGGTGGGGTCAGAGAGTTCTGTGTCACTAAAGGGGGCTGGGGTCTGAGGAATATATTTTGGACATCAGACTGTACGTTTTCCCAGAGAAATGTGCAATGAGCAGAGATTGCGGGCACCACGATCCACAGAGGGGCTGTGGGAAAGGGACTCAGATCAGGTTCGGGAGGTGCTTGGAAGACAGTGATTCTCTGATGCCCTCACATGGACTTCTAGAACAGTCTCAGAAAGGCTCTATCCCCTTTCTTATTGTGGTCATTCATTCACCTGCTTGTGCTTTACTTAGGATGACCTGTAATTCTATTAGAAATGTATTTGGCCCTGAGAAGTGACTTTGCATTTTCATTGGTAAGTAATTTTTTTTAATTAAAATTATCCAGTACAGGCTACTTTCAAGCTGTGTTCAGTGCAGTGTTCTTTCAGTGAATGGAGGTGATTCCCATTCTGTAATGTGTGCCCTTCAGTGTTTAATAAAGCTTGTAATAAAAGATGTTTCTAACATCAGCAACAAAAAGTCCTCAAGTGCTAGGGAAGCTATAATTTTTCTGCCTTGTGATATATTGAAAAGCATCCAACATCTGCAGGTTAGTGGTCTTCAGGGTATGTTAGAAGGAAATGTAAAAGATTGTGGTGATTTTGAGTTCATTTGGGAAGTCTTTAACTGTTGGTGAGTCAAAAAATAGACCAAAGAAACAAATGAAATGCTCAAAAGATTATTTTATCCTCAAACTCTTTGAACATCCTAGGTACTAGATTTCTCACGAGATTTTAAAAGTCTGGTAAGATTTGAAATTTTACAAGGGTACAAATTTGAATTAGATATATGATTGAAAAGTTTTAACTTAAAAACACTAAAAATCTTTGTTTCTATGATTTATAAATTCAAATCAATTTATAAAATAATTCCTTTTCAATTTTGTCTTAGTAGAACAACAATGTTTTCCAAACTAAAGAAATTAAATATAGGATGTTGGGAGGTCATAGGATGAATTAAGAATGGGTTAAAATTCAAAATTCTATGACTAACTGAATCAAATCAATGACTACTCTAAATATGGATCATAATTTTATATCTCTATATAAATATGGATGAGAATTTTAAAATAATTTTAACATGTACCATATATAAAATCTGAATGGCAAATTCTTTCTTTATAAGAACAAATTCAAGTTTTTGTGTTCATGATGGCATGTGGCTAGAAGCTTGGGCTCTGGGACCATACTGCTAGAATTCAAATCCTAGATCTGCTGCTCACTAGCTGTGTGGCCTTTGCAAGTTTCTGAACTTCTCAGCCTCAGTTTACCTATCTTTAAAACAGGGATAATCATAATAGTTATCATCTTTTGAGCATTTAATGTCTATCAGCACTATTTCAAATATTTTACATATATTATAGCAATTAATTTTCATTAATATTCCTATTTTGTTGATGAAAGACACAAAAACACAGAGAGGTTAAGTAACTTGCTTAAGGTCATGCAGCTAGTTAAGGGTGTAACCAGCACCAGCCCTATCTCACTCCAGTATCCATGCTATGCTCTTAAATGCTTAACTACTAGGCTAAACTCTCTGGAAATACATCTTAGGGAATCTGCTCATTGGATTTGTTATTATAATTAAATACAAAGTCCATATAAATGGAATTGTCTCATTAAGTTAGTGTTAGCAGATGAATTATTATTATTATCATCACCATTATCATTAATTGGCTTTTCACTTGGTTGCTGAGATACATTTACCATAAATGGACTCCCAGTTGTCTTTCACATTAACTATCATCATAAGATCTATTCAAAAGTATGCAGCTGTTTCTAAAATAAAAATTCTGGCATTTCCAACCACAGTGTTTTGCAGTAACAGGTATTTTGAGGTATATAGTTTCTAAGCTGTGTCAGCAGAAAGCCGTTCTGGTCAATTTTTTAACATTTGACATCTAGCACGATTTGTTTTTCCATCTTGCAAGGTCCAAAAATGTATTAGGAATGACCAGATCTTAAGAAGCTATGAATTCAGTTTTTAAAATTAATTTGAAGTAGTGTTGATAATAAAAATGTGCATAAATGTAATAGTGTATAAAAGTCTTGTGTCCACCTTAAAGACTGACACATTGAAATTTTTATGTCAATGCTGAATCCTTATTCGGCAACAGCAGTGTCTCATTTAATACATCAGGAACATGAAACTCCACAGGGGGTGAATGTTCCAATACTTTATGTTGCCTCCTCTGCATATCTTTTTCATGTTAGCCCCATGCTGCATAGCAGCCTCCTGTTAAACCTGTCTTAAGAGCCTCAGTTGCTTAAATCAAGATCTCCATTCTCATAAACTTGATTTTGCCTTATCACATGCTTTACTAATACCTTTGCTTGTGAGATTTTGGTAGACTGAGCTTCCCTGTAATACGAAAAACAGCTTTCAAGTTTGGCTGTTTTCCTGTTTCCAAATCCACATCTCCATTCTGAAATATGAGTTTCTTCCTTAGAAAAGCTTTTATTTTTCTTCTTTACAGCTGACTTTCTCTGTTCCACTATCACCACACCTGTGTCATATTATCCTGTAAATGCATATTGAGTGCAAATGTATTTTTCTCTTTGAGGGATATAAAGTAACATGTATTCAGAAATATGAATCCATTTCTACAGAGTATATGCAATCAATCATTGCATGAATGAATGAAACTTTGGTACTAATCTGGTACTTTCAAATAGCTTCTTAATAATTTTAGATATTGATAAATTAGTATGCCATTAACTTGTATGTATATGGCTCCCTTTTGTAACAAGGATGTGTTTTAGAATAGTTTTTACCCAAAAGATTTTAAATGCAATTAGAGAATGAAGTAGGTATGAGTGGATAAATAAATAGCTTAGAATAGTTGGCTACTATGAATAAAAATCAGAAGTGAATTCTACAACTGATAAATATGTTTCCTAAAAGCTGTTCATTCTAGGGACTTAAGAATTTGCCTTCCAAAGATGAACCAGCTGTTTCTCACCTCGGTGAGCAACTAGAAGCATATGGTGAAACTTAATAACTTTAGTATATAGCACCTTTCACTCAGGCATCTCCAAAGACTTAATAGATACTAAGCTTGTGCTAGACACCAACTCAATGGCACTTTTCAGAAAACAAGCCATTCTCTCAACCAACTAAAACTGAAGTAAGATTTTGGTGGTGATAGGTCTGCCAAGGTAGTCTTGGCAATTCCTCATTAGCTATTGTCTAGGGAGGAAGGAGGGTGGGAATGAGCTAAATGCTGCACAAACAGGATCTGGAGGACTGCTACAACATCCCTCAATGTTAGGGGCATGTATATCCCATAGTCAGTTCACTATTGGAAAACCTAAATCCTCTGTCTACATCTGGGCTTAAAAAATTGAGTCATAACCCCACACTCTAAATTCCACCTTAGTTTCCCATTTAAACATAATTAGAGCTTTTTCTGTTTTGTTTTGTTTTTTTTTTTCCTTAACTGGCTAAACAGTGCTGCTCCCTGCTATTGAAACCCTTTCTCCCTATTCCTGTTTGCAAGCTATTGTTTAACCACAATTGCTCATTCTCCTCTTGGGAAGTCTACACTGTGCAATTTTTCCACACTTTTTCCATCCTTCTCAGCTACCAAAGACTCAATAGTGCCCATTTCTCAAGGACTTCAGCACCTTCCTTCATTTAATAAATATTTATTGTCTGCCTACCATAACAGGGCCAGAGAAAAGCTGGTAATTTTGTTCCCTGCTCTATTGAAGTGTAGATTGGCAGGCTTGATTGTTCACTCATCCATATCTGTGTTTCTCACGGATTCAGCTGGATATAATTTTCACATGCTCACCCAGCCTATGTACAGGCAACTGTTCCATGTATCATTAAAAAATGAATTTAATTTATAAATGTTGACAGGTCTTGAGTGTTAATAAGAATTGCTTTGGATTTTTGAGTCTGTAACAGGGGCACACATTCGAGAATCTGCTTTTACCTTCTGAAAAGCTATATTAGGTGTCGGCAGCCTTGAGTGAGTAGGCCGTGGGGCCCAGGCCAAAGTTCACAATAGCTTGCACCTGGTAACAGGTAAATGTATGCGTGTGCTAGTAGCATGAGTCAGCATTATGAATAATATGCATGTGCCAGTGCATGAGTCAGCGTTATGAACACTACACATGTGCCACTAGCATTATAAAAGTATAAGTGCGTGCACCTGAGGCAAGCATGCCACCTGCTTGTACTGCAATAAAGTGCTGTTTTGCTTCATGTCGGCTCCTTGCACCTTCTTCCAGCTGGGCAGCTCACCTCCTCGAATCCCTCTTCAGCCACCCTCGGCTGACATTAGGTTAATGATTTGTTGCTCTTTCAGTCTTTGGACTTTGAAGGATAGTGTTTCAAAAGACATTGCTAATCATGTATTCAATAACGTATAGAAATAAACTAGATGTGTGACTACTTTATTAACTACAAAGATCTTCCAGGGTTGTGTGTGCATTTGTGTGTTTGTCACTGAAAGCATGTCAATAAGTGTTTTCCTGCAAACATCAAGGGCTGTCAACGAAAACCTCAGGGATCAAGAACATGTGCAGGACACATGACCTAGCCTGAGGATCAGCCCTGGTCCCTGTGGGAGGGAGACTCTAATGGAGATTGGATGGATCTTGATTAGCAGGTCAGATGCAAGCAAGAGTGATTCCGCTGGAGGGAGCAGCACGTCAAAGGGACAGAGGTTGTACTGCAAGAAGGTCAGTGAGAGGTGGCTTCAGAGACCAAGATGGATGGTTTGAGATGAGTCTGAAGAGGTGGGCAGGAGTAGGGTCATCAGGCCTTTAGAGCCACCTTAAGGATTTTGGCCTTTATCATATCGGGTCACCATTTTCCAGTCTCTACCATCTCCCACCATTACTCGTCAGAACCTCAACCTCTCTTTTGTTGATTGTTCTCAATCACTGGCCTCATGATTCCTCAGCACCTCTCACTATTCCTTCACAGCTGGTGTAGATATAGCAGATAGCACAAAAATTGTTAACCTCAGTGCTCGGTGGAGAGCACTAAGGAAGGGACCAACAAGGAAAGGCTCACAGAAAATATGATGTTTGATCATCAGCATTTCTACAGGTAGACATGGGCATTAAAAATCACACCCGGATGCTGCTGTCATTCTGTGAAGACTTAGCATTCAGAGGCTTTAACGCAGGGTGAGGGTGTGATCAGTTTGATCTCTTAGGAAGATAACTCTTAGGGGTAATTTGGAGAAAGGACAGAGCAGGCAGGGACCAGAGACAGCTTCCAGTTAGGAATAGGTCTTGATAGTTTAAATCAGACATAAGGAGGACGCAAAACTCAGGAACTAGTTTGGCGAAAAGAGTGCTAGATAAAAGAGATTTTCAAAGAGAAAGATCTATAGGATTTGAGGACCAAGGAAAGCCAAGATTGACTTACAAGAGTTCTTTCTTTTGGCTAAGAATATGAATAATGAAGGCAATATAAGAAGTGGTGATGACAGAGGGTAGGATATATTTGGTGGTGAAAAAGGATAACTGAATGGGGATGAGGAGGAAGAAAGAATGGGGTGATATTTGAGATAGGTTGGGTTCAGCATCTGTGATTAATAGGAATTTCAGACTATCTTTACTTTCCCAACTTCCATCTCCCCCTCTAATATCTCACCCGTGACTCATGTCAGTTAATTCAAGGACTTCAGTTGGCAAGGCTTCCAGATTCACATTTCTCATTTCAGCCTCTCTTCTGAGCTCCAGGTATGCATGTCTAGGTTCCTGGCACAAATCTATGCCAGATCTGGTGCTCTCAGGGACCTCAGATTCAACATATTTAATTGGCTCTCCACGGCTCTTTCAAAGACCCCTGTCTCAGTTAAAGTGAGATGATGCTTTGAGGCATTATTTTCAATACCTCCTCTATCATGCCTACATCCAAAATCATTGCCAAGTTCAGATGATTACATGTCTCAGACTTGCTAAATCTTGTTTCCCTTCTTCCCTATTTACACTACCCTTGTCTTAGTTTGTGCCTTCAATATGACTCAGCTGTCCTCTCCACCACATGTCTCTCCTACTTCTGTTCCATCCTGCACGTGGATGCCCAACTCATTCTCTCAAAGCTCAGATCATCTAATCATGTTTTTTCTAGGCAAGCAATAACAACACCAACCAACTGACCAAAGACAACAACAAAACCACACACACACAACTTTGATAATTCTCCTTTGCCTAACAAAATGTCCATTTTATTTTCAAAGATGTGTTCTTCATGCTTTGTTTCCAGCCTACTTTTTTCCATTTCCTTCCAGCAGGCAGTTTCCTGCACCCAATGCTCCATTCAATGTAATCCACTTGCTGTTTTTCTCCCTAATTAAACCGCTCACCTCTGTAACCTTTGCAGTGCCTGAAACACTGCTCGGAGCATGGCAGGTACTCAACAGATGCATTTGTATTTGGAAATGAGGTAATGATAACTGTGTCTGAGTGAAGGGAGGATTCCTGTATTTTAGGGGATGGAGCAAAACAGTAACAAAAAAGGTATAAGATTTACTTCCTTTTAAAGATTCATTAACATTTAAAAATAAGTTAAAAAGATACTATTATACATGTGTACCTCATCAGAGTGAAGGAATGTTTTTACCCTGAAACTTGGGTTGAAGTAAAGTAGAGCCCTCAGGTTCTAGACTTCTTCTTGCTTTATAAATAGTTTTATAGATTTGTGCACTTTGTTTGTAGGGGTGATATGGGCAGCTGATGGAATGTATCACTCTGGAATTTACTGTTTGTTAGTCCTTTCTTTTTTTTTTAATTGAAGTACAGTCAATTATAATGTGTCAATTTCTTGTGTACAGTACAATGTCCCAGTAGTTTTTTTCTTCTTCTCCCCTCTTCCTTCTTCTTCCTTCTCCCTCTCCCTGCCTCCTCTCTGCCTCCCTTCTTTTTCTTCTTCTTCCTACATTATGTAGCAATTCATTCCTTTTCTTTCCTGAGAAAGTTAAAATTGTTAATTAGATTATGCCCAATATGTGCTTTGATAACTTCAGAAATGCCATAATTACAATTAAATTTTAAATGTCCCCAAATACACAAGGTAATGATACAGATAAGTGGAGTACTAAATCCCCAAGCCCTATTTTAGGACATTTAGCTTCAACATTCCCCCATACTAAACCTTTCAGGAGTTCTGTTATAAACAGTGGAATGATATGCTTTATGTCTTAAACCCTTCTTTCCTTAGTGTCAGGAAAATATGTAACTATAAAAGAAACTAGAAACAATACCCACAAGAAAAGCCATCAGTGTTCTAAAAGCTGGAAATTCAGATACTGATCAAGTTGACTATAAGTACTAGATTATGTAGAAAAGATGTTCAGACTAATTTTCCTAATTTCCATTGAGCAACACCTGTTTAGAATTCAGGAATATTTACGGGTCTTCATTTCATGGCTGCAAGAGTGACCCAGAAAATAGGGTGATTTGTCTGAAACCCCATGTTTACCTGATGGCTTTGGTGGGGTATCATGTGGGCGAGCAGTAATTTCTAGCTTACAGTTGGGGTGACCATTTCTACGACATTTCCCGGAATGTGGAGGAAGCTCACCAAAGATCACAATGTGTATATTAATGCTGCATAATTGAGATTGCCCTGAAGGCCACGTTTGTACTTTCTTCTCTGGGCCGAGGAGCTGGTGATGGGGGCAAGGATGGTAACAACGGCCATCAGAACTCACTCTCTCCCTGAACTTTCAGAGAACCACTTTTCATATGTTATATGTTTCAGATTATATTTGAAAACTGAAGCTTGGCTGAATATATAAATAGAAGTCTAGGGAGCTTTTGTCTTTTTCTGTCTTCTTAGTGTGGTCAGGTCTTCTCAGTGATCTTATGAACAATAAATAGTTTAAGTTTTTTCTTTTTCTAAGAGTCAGTCTGAGGTGTAGATGAACTTCTTATGTGGCTAAAGCTTGTATATCATTGTAATAAGAGACTGTCATTAAAAACTTTCTAGAAACAAGTTCTTACTGTATACTTGCTGAGGAAAGTAAATTAATCATACATGCCAGCTATTTAATATTGTAATTGGGTGTATTTATAGATGCATCATCGATGTGACACCAACAATTATTGGCAATGGATACATCATTAATGATCATTTATACTCTGAGGATCTTGCTTCAGTCTTATTAATGCTTTATTGTGGAAAGGTGGCAAATTCATTAGACCGTATGTATATGCATGTGTGTATATACAATACATGTATTTTTAGGCTAAGATAAATGTTTCTACATTTTCTTTCTTAGCTGTTTTCACACCATAAAATGATGCTCTTTTAGAGCTTTAGAGAGAATAAAGGATGCCATGGGGGAAGAAGTGCATTGTAAGAAGGGAGATGGGGGTCATGTGAGGGAAAGGGGCAGAGGGACAGTGAGAAGGAGAGATCAGCGGAGCTGTGTGTGAGAGACCTGAGTGTGACCTGAGGGGCGTTTGAGGCCCTTGCCTCACCAGTTACCTCTGATCGCTTCTTCGGTATCACTACACAAAGTTCAAAATTAAGTAGAAACCAAGGTCAGACAGGACTAGCAGGAGGCTGTTTTCTTTCCATTACAGTAAGATCTTCTTTCTTCATTCAGCCCTTTATTGCTTTGTTTCATCTTTCCACTGCTTGAAGCTGTTGCTGTGTTATCTGTGGAGTAGAAACAGTATCTCTGATTTTAGAACTAGAACCCTGGTCATATACGAATGAGCACAAAGGTGGTGCTATCCATGCTTTCAAGGGCAATTCATCTATTAGGCTAACACCCATGGACTCATCTTTCCAAAGAAGAAAAGGAAAAAAAAAAAACACATTCTATACCATTCTGTAACTTCAGGGTTATTTCACTAACTAGATAAAGCCCTTTAAAATTAGACTTTAAATAAATCTTATTTCATTCCTATTAATTTGAAGAAAAAGCACTGGTTTCTACAGAACTTCTTTCTCCAATAGATTATTTGTGTGCAAAATTTAGAAGAACATATTAAGTTATTTAGGAGCGTACTTGGTGGGGGATGGGCAGTGTAGCTTCTATTTTGTTATGCTGTTTAGTTTTAATGCCAAATTGTTTTATGAAAATCACATTGTCATGAATCACTCATGCAGAATCTATTTGGTTGTAGGCCATGTAGGTTTACATTAATATTATTTTCATTATTGAATAAATCAGGATATTTTCAGAGGTTTAATAGTCTGTTTTAAGGAAGCTTTTTTCCCAAACATGTCTCAAAGAGCTCATAGGACTGTTTTATTCATGTGTGATAAATTTATCTATGTTGGTTTGCATGGATATAGCAATGATGTGCATGGGGAAATGAGGAGATGTGTTAAAGCAGCCATCTCTGTTAAGCATGGTAATAAATGTTTTCTTAGATATTTTCCCCCTTAGTTAACATAGATTCTTAACGAAAAACTCAGTGGATAGTCATTACCTTAAATTCTGGGTATGATAATTTCCTGCCATTTTTTTCTCCAAAATCTGTCTGACTGTTAAATTCTCTTCTTCCCAAATTATTCTTATAGAGAGAATCTTCTTGAATATATAAAGGCAAATATAAGATGTCTTTTCTTTGAAGCATAAGGGTAAAGCAGCCCAAATAAGGAATCTGTAAGAATAGAAAATGAATCTTTAAAATTATCTAGGAACAGGAGATAGATCAAATGTTTCCAATTTATCCTGGAATTTGGCATATGGCCTATTTAGAATAAAAGATAATTGGGGTCAAACCCAATGGCCTTGGGGATTCTTTTGACCACCCACCTCACCACATGATGTGTGTGTGTGAGGGGATAGATGTAATTATATATCTTCTGATCTTACTGGAACTACTACTGGCTATGAAGGCAAGAAGAAGTCCCATAGTGATTTGAGGCTGATTAACTTTAGCCCATTTGCTCACATGTTTTGCCCTTGAACCAGCCTCAGTGGTTCTGTTCATCTATATTTAGCTCTGAGAATCGTTGGCTTTGTCATTTTCTAGATACAGGGCTTTTTTTTTTCCTGAGCTTTGGGGGAATTTATTGAGAGCAGCTTTCTTGTACCAAGACGATGCTGAGCTTTTCCCCATCACTGGCAAGTGTCAAAGCAGGTGGCCTCTTGATTGCCACTAGTATGGGGTGTGAAGATTTCAAGTGAATTAGTTTTGAATAAAGAATCTGAAAGAACAGATCTGATATGATCACAAAGTATCTCATGATTTTGTAAGCTAGTTGCTTTTCCTTTATATTTCAAAGTTTATTGATTCCATGCCTAATAATGAACTTACACGCAGTGTGATTTTTATCAAATGTGGATAAAGATGAAACTCAATGGGAAAATTTACCTGATGTCATTCTTTTCTCCTGTGTACATTTTTATTCATTTAACAAGTATGAAATGAATGTCTGCAAGTGAGATGGAAAAATAGGTGGCATGCATGCTGTACTTTCTCCTCTTGAGCTCAGAGCAGACATCACTAATCAATCATCTGCAGTCTTGCTTGGTGTAGTCTAGTCATGAATTCACAATCTTTCTCTGTGTACTTCTCCCTAGACAGACACTGCCACTAAAGTGGAAATGGGAAATAAGACATTTGTTATTCCTACTTTATTTACTCAGCTCCATTCTAGGCATTGCAGGGAAACATAAGTGTGAGACCTAAATCTTTAAAGAGCTTATAGTCTATTTAAAGAAAAACAAAAACAAATAAAACAATTAGAGAGCAGCATAAGGCTTTAAATTTCAATTTAAAATGAATTGTAATTAGAAGAGGGAAATATTTCAATCATCTGTCATATATTTAATCAACACAGCAATAATGTTTCATTTATTCTGATCCAGTCATTTGAAATTTTATCTGTTCATTTCTTCAATTTATCAATAATTCATGACCTTTGAATAGCTCTTGAAGAACATCTCTGTGTCCTTGAACACAATTTCCTAGATATTTTGAAGACGATTTTGTTTCCTTTGTTCCTCTGTGTTAGCTTCATTTCAGGATTAACTTGGCTAAAGATCAGAAGATAGACAGCCTAGTCAAAAGTTACAATGTATTAATAAATTTCAAGGGCTTCCAATGTTTATGTTCAGAGATGTCTGTGAAGAGCTAATGAAAATCTGAACTTAAAATAAAATATCCTTAAATTGGATTAATTTGGAACTTATGATAATCTGGTCAGGGCATGGGTAGATGGTGACCAGTCTGTTAAGTATTTGAAAGGACTTAGAAAATGTTAATGCTGCAAATAAAGTTATAAGACAAAGTCCTTAGTGATGTTAGAGTATTGTTTTTAACAACTTTAGAAGCATCTGCTTTAGTTTTTACAGTATAAGTGCATGTAATCAGATGTTTGCCTTTTGAATTCTATTTTGATACAGTAATTATAAAGCCTACTAAATTATGACCTTTTCTAGGCATTGTTTCTTGACCTCGTTCAAATTCCATTGTGTACTTAGAATTAATCATAACATTTCATTAAAGAATTTATAATTCAGAAATTAGGCAAATGTATTGACTTCCCCTTATGTAGTATGAGACACTATCTTGATGCTGGTGGTCTTCTTTACCTTATTTCATTCAAAAAAAATTATTTCCCCAATCATATTTTAAACTCCAAAAAGAGGCATTGGATCTTAAAGGTCCTGGAAACCAGATGGCTTAAAATTAGATGTCTAGATGGCATTAGGGTCCTAGCTCCACCTCCTTCAGGAGTGAGGGAGGCAGTAGAAAAACTAAGAACTTTGATGTCCATCAGACCCAAGGCCAGGTCTCAGGTTGGCCTTGCTCTCTAGGTGTGTAGATGCAGGAACTAAACTCATTTCTTCATTTATGAAATGAGGATAATTCCTGTCATCAAGGGGCTAGTCAGTCATGATTTATTATAATAATTTTTGTAGAGAATTTGGCATAGGACCTGTATATTAGATAATATACTTTTGGTTATAAGAAAAGTAAACCGATTGCAGCTAACTTCACATAAAACCAACTTATTACAGTTTCTCTGTCTCTGTCTCTCTGTTTCTCTCAAATCTGAAGTTATTGCTACGTCTTGGGCAGAGGACATATCAGGGCAGTGTTGGGGTTCTCAGCAGTAGGATTGCATGATTATTTTCTACAGGGGTTTATGTTAATAAAGCTCAGGTTTAGCCAGCCTCTGTTTACATTTCAGAGGGAGAGAATCCCATGAGCTCATCTAGGTCAGATATAGATCAATCAGCTATGGCTGGGAAGTGTGGAAACACTGATGACATAGCTCCTGGGGCCCCACTCTGTGTAAAGTGTGCCTCCCTCAGAGGGGGAGTCAGGCAGCGAACCATTTACTGTGTTCCACCACATAGCTCCTGATGCTCCTGCTCTTGCTCGTGCATATGTATTCACACAAGCCCACCCTACTTTCTCCTATTTTCAGATATAAACTGCTATTTGGTTAGAATTAAACTGATTAATCTAACTTCCCTCTGAAATCTTCCATGGAGTCCAAGCAGAACCTAACTGCTCAAAGGAAAGGAAAACTGGTGGGCCAGCCAGAATCATAGATTAAATTTGAGTCTTAGAACTGATTTTCTGGACCTTCCCATTCAGTTAGTAATCTAGAGTCTGGCCTCTGTAGTGGTACAGTGGAGATTTCTGAATTCCTTTATCTACCTTTAGTCTATCAACAGTGTGGCCACCTCTGAGTGATAGACTTTCTTCTGTAACATAGAGCAAAAGCCCAAGAGAGTTGGAGGATTTAACTCAACTCCACCCTTTCAGGCCACAGGTATTGTGAGGAGACAGACACTTTTAAGGGAAGCTTGGAATGGAACACAAGTTGCCCAATTTCTCTCTCAGACCGAAGTTCAGAATAAAGGAGACCATCATTTCAGTTGATGGGAATTTGAGGGTAGAGTGGATTTTATCATGTTCATATCTGGGAGTCTAGGAAGAAGTGGCCCTAAGCAGTGGTTCTCAAAGTGTGGTCCCAGGATTACCAGTAATCAGTATCACCTGGGAACTTGGTGGAAATGAAGATTATCATGCCCAACTCTAGACCTACTGAATCTGAAACTCTGTGATGAGGCACGGCAGTCTGTGTTTTAACAACCCCTACAGATGTTCTGATGATTGCCTAAGTCTGAGAACTACAACCCCTCTCCTCCTTCCCTGCCCCATCTCTGCTGCCCCTATTTAGGGAAGAGGAGGCTGGAACCAGAGACAAGTTTGTTCCCCAAAGGCCCTTGAGATTCTGCATGTAAAAGATAATTGTGGTCTTCTGACTCTTTACCGCTAGCATCACGGTACACAGAGGTGCCGTATGGAGGCTCCTCAGGTTTCAACTGTATTCCTCTTACATCCTGTGGGGAAGTAGCAACCATATTTTCCCCATGCTATGAGAAATACTCTAGCAAAACAAAGATCTGTGCCCCCCCTTACCCACAACTCTTGAAACGGCATATGGAAGAATTGCCTTCTAATGCAGTGAAATCATTATTTGTCCCTAGGAAGAAAAATTCCTCTTTTGGGCACTAAAGTCTTCAATCAATAGAGTTTAAAATCTTGGCCATGAAGCAGTTACTTTGCAAATGAATCATTAGGTATGTTGACGAGAAACACCAGCTCCACCTACCCAGACAGCTCCCCAGATTTCTTATATTCTGACCATTAAAGAAATGGCAATATATTTGAGCTGTAGGCCTACAGTATACATTGCATCCCTCAAGACAGTATCCCAGAATCATCACTATAGCTGAGTCATAAGGTCAGTGTCATCTTTCTAAAAAGTCATCTACCTCTGGATGACACTGAAAGTAAGAGGACTATAAATGTCATAGGGATGAGCCCATTACCACACTATGTAAGAAGTCAAAGCAGTGTGTAAGGGATTCAGTAAATCCATGTGCAGAAATGATGGTGGTTTATCAGCCACGCAGCCTACAGCATTCTGTTATAGCAGCCTAAGACAGTAAATAACAAGCAGTGAACCGAGGGGTACAAGTTGGGGACACCAGGGATGACTGTGGAGGAATTCCTCAACCACAAGGCTTCTTATAAGTAAATGGGGGGTTAAGAGGTCAGTATTATCAGGTGTGGCATTCTCTGGCTTGGGGACCTGGTACCAGACATCAGCAAGAATGTAGAACTGAACTCTACTTTGAATAGCATGAACCTAGAAAACCAAAATTATTTGTCCAAGGTTACACAAGTGACTACTGTCAGATTGAGAGCTAGTATTCCTCTCAAACTAGCCATTCATTAGGACATATTCAGCACAGGGAAATATAACCATTATTTTGTAATGGTTTTAAGGGGATATAATCTATAAAAATATTGAATCACTATGCTGTACACCTAAAACTGACATAATATTATAAATCAAGTATGTTTCAATTTTAAAAAAAATAGGCAGCTGGTTTTCACTGATGACCAACATGTTCACAAAAGTCATTCCAAGGAGCAACACAAAAGCAGTGATATCAGCATATAGCAAAATGAAATTCTTTCTGGGATAATTAATTACAGAAATTGTAGTCACACAATGGCTCAAACTTCAGTGATCCCAAAATCTAATTTTCATAATCTCATCAGCAATATCACTTTACATTTCCAGTGACCAGTTTAATAGTAAGGAAAGATAGTCAACTATAAAATTACAAGATTTCATTGTTTTTACAAAAAGCAGTAGAAAGCAGTTCCTGGCATGTTACAAAATATCATAATTAAAATATGTCTACTTATTACAATAGCAGGATAGTGATGCCATAGCCTAGTTCTTTATTTCCTTTAGTAACAGTCATTTGTAAAATTCAATAACTTCCAGAAGTTACCTGTTATTAGTACATAATGGAATACCATATATGATTAATGACAAAAGAGAAAATGGGGCAATGACTATATATTTTACTGAAAGACAAAAATTAAAGTTTTCATTTGGGAAAAAACAATTCAGAAATGAATCAATATTTTGCTAGCACTCAGTTGAAGTTTTGGAGACAATTACTGAAGTTCTACTTATGAGTAAATTACAGTTATATTCAACATCGAAATGTTGGTTGAATCTGTCTCTATTATTGAAAATATCAATATGAAATTCAAACATCAAAATTCAAAAACCTTCTCACTTGTTTTAATAGTAGTAGCTTCATTTGAGCAGAGAACATGTAATCCAACCTCGACAAACTGTGTACCAAGAAACTATGATGAATTTGCAGATTATTTTTCCCAACTATGGACAATATCGAGCACTAGATTTTTTTTTTTTAAAGATCACTTGATTTTGGAATTGAATTTGGAATCAGCTTTCCTGGGTTCTTCAGGGTGGTGAAAGAGTTAATGGCACCTTACTGTTTTTCATTGTCTCCTGATGGGAGTGTCTTCCAACAACTAATTGCTCCTATTTTGCCTTCTCCAAGCCACCTAATTTTTATCCATGTCCTTAATTGCTTCAGCCATTGCCACCATATGTGTCAGCCCACAAGTAACAATCTCAGTATCATTTGCTGCAAGATGATCCTCGTTCCAGGTGGTTTCATAGCAAGATGAACAAAGGTGAATGAGAAAGTAATTTATTTTTTAAAAACCAGAATGCCAGTTTACTAATGGACAGTTAGAATTGTAACTGTCACACAGACTAAAATATGCATCAGTAAGAGTTGGGCTGATAGGAATATTCTGGTCTGTGTGACAGTCATGAATTTTATTGTAGCTTACACATTTGTTAGCATGTAGGCTGGTGTATAAAGAAAGCCAACTTTCATCCAAAGAGTGAGTAAAGGAAAATTTTCTATTTGAACATTAGTAGTACCAGGCTGATAAAACCTGGGGCCATAGCCATTTCCAAATGGGGTGAGCCTATTATAATTTTAGAATAGAGTCCTATTGTGCACCTGAAAGTTAAGAGATTGTTATTTAATCACATTATGTCAAAAATAATCCAAATTTTACATGTAGGGGACTATAGCAATAATATTTTGGCATATCTAATTATTTTTTCAAGGATGTAGTTCCTGAAACATAGGATCATTAAAGATTAAAATTAATACCTTGAATCTTGGAAAAGAATAGTCAGCCAACATAGTGTGCAAAGCACTGAATAATCTCAATTCAAGTCATATTTGATGATACATCTCAGAATAAAGAATTTATATTTCACTTATGTGTTGAAAGCAGATATTAGCACTTTGGCATGACAATTGTAGTGCATCCATTTTTGTTTTATTATTTTAATTAACTCAGCAAATTCTTATTTATTTTATAACAAAATCCAGTCTAAACAAATAGTATTTATTAAAATTAACCCAGTATTTACATTAACATTTTATTGTGTACCTGAAAGACCACATGCAAACATATATTAGTAATTTGAATCCATTTGTGAAAATGACTTATATGTTTGACTATATCTAAATAGCCAGCATTTTATCTATGATATTGGTAATGTCTTATTTTCCTAGGTGTTGTGCAACATTCATAAGTGCTGAGAAGTTTGAGGTTACATTTTGAACATGGATGTAATTTTTTGGGAAGCTGATAGAAAGTATTATTGCCCTCCTGTAAAAAACACACACAGACACAGATAAATACACGTAGTTTTTCTGACCATTTTTAAAGACACAGAGAAAGAGTTGATGAGTAAACAAGATGGTAAAATGATTTTGAGTGATACCATGTCCTTTAAAACAAATCACATAAGTTGTGTTAACAAGCAGGAAGTTAGTCCAGTTGACCCTTAAACAACACGGGGGAGGTTAAAGGGGCTGACCCTCTGCATGGTGGAAAATCTGCATATAACTTTTATCGCCCCTCCTTACCTGTGATTCCACATCTGCAGATTAAACCGACCAGCAGATCCTATAGTACTATGATATTTACTACTGAAAAAAATCCATGTATTAGGGGACCTGTGCAGTTTAAATCTGTGTTGTTCAGGGGTCAACTGTGTATTGAAAAAGCAGTGCAACTGACTTCAGATCATCTGTCTTAATTCATCCATTTGTTCATGCCTCCACTCATCTACCAACATACCCTTTCAGGGTCTGTTCAGAGAAAATGAAAATTGGTCCTTTCTGTTGACAAGTGCACAGTCAAGACAGGAAGATTATTTAATCCTTTAAGCAGTGAATATTACTTTAGGTCATTGGTCTTAGCTTGTTCTTATATTATTGTGTAGTGTGATCCTTCCCCCTTTCAACTTAGGTTTCTATTCACTATAGCTCTAATTTTTTGTTTTAATGCTTTGCCTTCCTTCGCTGCATTCATCACTTCTCACTGAATTTCTCTGGATACATTTTCTGATAGGTAATCTGCCCTCTTCTTGGTTTTACTCTTTGATGCTTGTTAATTGTTCTCTTCTGGACCTCATGGCCATCCATTGCTTGGTTACCCACCCTCTCCTAAACTTTCTGCCTCTGATGGGTCTGGCTTCTGTTTTACTGGAAGGTAAACCATGAACCAGAAGGATAGGGACCTGGGTCCAGATAAAGATGGTGACCATGGTTGCAATAACCATCACCATAGGCTGATGTTTCCCTTAGGGGAAGGGCTTTCAGAAGTCATAGTTTTAAAAGATGAGTGGATTAGTTAGTCCCTGCCAAAAACTGTCAAAATGCAGAAAGAGAGGGAGAGGGGTTTGGAGGAGATTGAGAATACTTTGGCAGTTTTCCAGAATGTAACTTTAGGATAAAAATGCTTATAAATTTTCTAAATTTAGTTTTCCTGTATACGATGAGATGTAACATTTTCCTCAGTAAAACTTAAGGCATTCCAGTAGTCTCTGGGACTTTGGAGTTGGTTTTGTTTGGATGGAGCAATGTACTGAGACCAGCCTTAAAGAGAGAAAAGGAGTCTGGTTGTATTCAGGATGACTGTACTGTGGTGCCATCCTGGTCAACTTCGACTTACTCCCTGATGCTGTTCCTGACATGATAAATCATAGTTGCTATTAATAGTTCAAGGAATGACACATTTTTTTCTTGAACATTGGGATCCTTCAGGGTAAATGTTGCTAAACTTCTGATCATGATGTTTAGCAGGGACTTGAAACTGGTGCACATCACAATTATCTACACACCTTTAACAAGATACAGCCTCTAGACAGGGCCACAGACCAGACCCACACAGTCAGCTTCTGCCAGAGGGACCTGCATGTGTGCATTTTCAATAAGTTTCTTAAGTATTTCTGAAGTTCAGGATGGTTTGAAAGCTTTCATGCCTTCCTTTGTCATGACCTCAGGGGCAAGGAATTCTGACCATGTGCTCTGCTTTTGAAAGTAGGAAAAGTGGATGTGGAACTTAGAAGCCTGGATGTATAAGGTGTTGAGGTCATTTTGCTGAGGGTGCAATAGAAAAGGAAAGAAAAGGAAAGCCTAGGAGGAAGTGCTGAAGAGTGCACTTAGTGGAGGACCTTGGAGGAGGAGTTTTGTTGGGGAAGAAGACAAAGGCAGACCGTCAAAGATGTCAAGAGCTCTGTCTTACTTCAGGAGGGTGGAATTATTTATCAGGGCTGATGCTCCAGGACAGTGAGAATGCCGCAAAGGCAGGTGGACTTGGTGATCCAGAGGTTTTCAGGGATGTTCAAGGGAGAAAATAGTGTTGGAGGTAGAAATCAGGTCGCAAAAGTTGAAGGCTAGTCCTATCAATCCTGACTGTGCCTCATAATCACTTGTGAAGAATTAAAACCAAAAGAATTTCCGATTTCTAGCCCAGATGTGCTAAACTGGGATTTCCAGAAGAGAGGCCTGAACATTTGTTATCCGGATTTTCAGAAAGCTACACAGGGCATTTGGTACAGAAGCTGAGCCCAGGGGCTGGGGAGGAAGTGGAACATAAGGAGGGCGGCAGGAATATAGACCACTCTCTGAAAACAGAGGCAGGGAGGAAGAAAAAGCAGATTGCAGAGAATGAGAGGTAGGTAGAGCAGGTGGAAGGAAACTTCTGTGCTTTTGTATTTTCTCTGGAAGGAAATGAACATGTTTGAAGGGAAAGAATGGTTGAGACCAAGAGGTTACAACAGCAACTAAGAAAGAGTAGTTGAAGTAAAGTCCTTGAGAAAATTGCATTAAAACCTACCTTGGTGTAAGGGGAAGGTTAGGTCAACAATCAGCTCTCATTTCATTGTTAAAATAGCTGAAGGTCACCCTGAAGAGCCACAAAAGTAATTGGTTCTTATCTGTGGCTACTGAGGGTTCACCTGTTTGAATGTTGCTTTTCAGTGTAAACCCTTCAACCCACTTCCCAGCTTTGACAATGATGGGCCAATGTCAGGCTTGAACAAGCTAGAATGGACCTGTGGGGGTGATCCTGAAGAAGTTCAGGAAGGCCTGAGAAAGGTGGCTGAATGCTAGGTGTTTCCATAGGTTTATGGAAATGGTAATTAGGCAGAGTTTAAGCTTCTGTAGACTTTCAGGTATATTAACCTGTAACTTGTCTATTAACAAGTTATAAATCTTCTGTATTTCTCCACAAAGATAGCCATTGATTCCGAACAATGATTTTTTCATCACATTTGAGTGCTGAGCAGCACTTATTTCTGCTCTCAAAGAAAGTTACCTTTTGCTCTAAGATGATTGATTTTTTATTTTAGGGGACTTCCTTTCTCCTGCCTTAAACTGTAGGAAATGTGGGGGCGATGGGTATTCAGCACGTATTGCAAGTAAATCATTAGAACTCTTGCAAACACACCTTATAGCTGTCAGCCAGCTTATTCTCAGTGAATGGCTCTTTGGCAAAATGTGTTTAAGCTGGTGACAATGAATACAAAACACGGGGTCGAATTTTAACACATGTCATGCCCAGGCAATAGCTTAGTTCACCCAGCTACTACTTATTTTCCTTTTCTAGGTGCAGCAAACAAAATTTCAAAGAAAATAACCTAACTATTAAATTGTTTTCAATAAAGTCTAGGGCAATGTGGCTGCTGCTTGTCATTGTGTTTATCTATTCCCTTACTTGTTGTGGGGGACAGTCATGCCTACCTCCCCTTTTATTGTATCATGCCCTCTGTTTAGGGATTAAGAAATGCAGGTGAGCTTATTTAAGCTAATGATTTCAGAGTTAGACCTAAGCAGTAAATTTTGTTAGATTCTCTTTTTCATTCAGCTGTTGCATTTTGTAAGATAAAGTTAAAATCCACTGGGCCCTTGAAAAATATGTCAAAGGGATGCATAATCTACTTGTTAACTTTACAGTCTTTTTGAAGCAAGGGCCCAGGATCAAGAACTCACAGAATTTCTCCTGGGTGTTTATATTGCCTGGTGAGAAAGAGGTGAGACTTGTTCCTGGGGCCTCTTGGAGGAGGATTTTCTGTCTAAACTCTAGCAGATGCATATGTTCTATAGTAATGCCACGTGGACCATTTGTGGTTATTTTAGGTGTTACTCTAGTAAGAAATTACTGTTCCCCCAAATTTTGAAGACTTTATTGCTAAATTCTAAATAATTTTTACAAGAACATTTATTTATTCTGCCAGCAAATGGAGTACCTTCTGCTGTGTGCTAGGCACTGAGAGTGGTGTTGAAGTCACAGAAATGGATAAAATGGATCCTGACTGCAAGAAAATCACAATGTGATAGAGCAAGCTGGCTTGTCTGTTACTAATGGTTAGTACTTTAGAAATATTTTAATATTATGCATATTTGAATGAAAACCTGTACTTTCCATGCTGGTGTGACCATTTAAGAGTGGATTGCTAATCCCCAAGAATCAATTAGGAAGCCTGAAATAGTCTTTGAAAGGAAATGCCTTCACCTGCGAAGCAATTGAAAGCCCCACCTCCCCCTCGCCCAAACCAGAGGGCAACCAGGAGGTGCAAGAACGTCAGTCCTCCTTAAGAAGTTACCTCGCCTTACTTGACCATCACTTCAGTTCTCTCCCTGTGATAAGTCACTTCAGTTTAAATGGAAGAGGATTTCTGTTGTCAAAAGCCCATGGTAGGATGAGTTCCTTCGGTGAAAACCCAAGCCCCACCAATATTGAAAGTGAAAAGGAAATATACTAAGAGGAGAAATCTATCCAAAGATTGATTTTGTTTCCTTCAACAGCCAAAGTGGGTTTTGAAGATCAATAAGTCCTTTGCAGTGCTGCCAAAAGCCAGCAAATGTGCCAAGTCATAAGCTGTCCGAGGAGTAACTACAGGAAGGCTGCCGGGTCTGAGGCAGCTGCTTCACCGTCTGGCTGCCACTGGCCTCGCCAAGGCATGGAGCCGGAGCTGGAGCCGTAAATCTTCACCTTGTCGCCACCGCGGGGTGACTTAGGCTTACGGGCAGCACGTGGATGTGAGTAATTCAGATCTGGGGAGCCTCTCTGACCTGGTGATTGAGTTCACACACTCATGTAAGAACCTAAATATGAGGAAAAGCAAGTCCCATTCTTCCTTTTAATCTCATTTCCCCAGGAAGAGATGGGCCCCAAACTGTGCCATCCTTTCCAGAAATGCTGGAGCTGGTGTGATGGCTTTTCGGGGTTTTGGAGCATGTACGAGGGGTCCCGGCTAACTGGCAGAGATGTCAAATCCATGGGAGTGATTTGAAGCTTATTTTGCAAGTAGCTCAATATGGGCTTCTATGAAGCAAATGCCATTATTAAAATAAGTTTTCCATGGGTGTTCAGGTGGGGAGGAGAGAAACAAGTGGCTCTCCTGAAAAGACAGTCAACTGTTTCAGTTGTCAGAATGTTCTCTCAAGAAACCAGGATTATTTGCTGGATTTTGATAGAAATCTTAGGAAAGTAGTGGATAACTTATGTTGAAGTAACTGAAACAAATTTTAAAATCGGTTAAGTAACTTCTATGAACAACCACAAAGAACTATTTTGCAACCAAAAAGGTTGTGTGATGCATGAGTGAAGTGTCTCTGAAACGACATCACTAGATGT